>NC_139237.1:56882946-57003045 GCF_977018435.1 Lepisma saccharinum
AGCAGAAATAGTTTCTATTTTTAGTAATGCACTGGCTACGCACTCCTCCACTAAATTCTACGCATCGCTTCGTTGCTGGTACAAAAGGCCGTCTGATGAAATTTACAGCTTCTGCCACAACACCAAGGCGAAGACGCTGCATCTGGCGGATGTCAACAACCTCGAGGACATCTACAACAAGTTTGTCGAGGAGCTGGTGGCAAAGCAAGAAGAACATCAAGCCAAGGGCTCGGGGGGTTCGCTGTGTGGCAAGCCTCACGAACTGCGCGTCAAACTTTGCAAGTTTGTGCCTCTCTCCGCCTCCAGCTACGTCCCCTTACCAGAAGCAATTGCGGAAAAGAAGGCCGTCCTGAACATTCAAAACAGTGACGCCAAGTGCTTCGTTTGGTCTGTGCTTGCGGCATTGCACCCTGTTCACTGGAAAAAACAACCACACCGAGTTAACCACTACCTACCCTACGAGCCAGAGCTGGAAGATGCTATTGCTGGGATCGACTACCCGGTGGAGGTCTCGGACATTCGCAAGTTCGAGGCCCGTACACACAACCCTCGGTTGGCCATCAACGTTTATGGCCTCACCGACGAAAATGTGGTGTACCCCATCCGGGTGAGCGACGTAGACGATGATGGTGTGCAAGAAATTTATCTTCTGCTCATCAAGGACGAGACCCACCACCATTACACTCTTATTCGCTCGCTTTCTCGGCTTGTTTCGAGCCAGCTGAGCAAAGACAAAACCCACATAGAAGTTTGTCCCAGGTGCTTGTCTAAATTTCGTAATCGAGAACAGCAGGATTACCAGCGCATCAGAGGTCGCAACATCGCTGCCGAGAAGCTTGCTAACCACAAGCTCTACTGCAATGCCAACGAACCTGGGCTGGCAGACTTGCCCGAACCTGGCACCGTGGAGCGTTTCCACATGCACGGTGCTATGGTAGAGCACCCCGCCATCATCATCGCGGATTTCGAGGCCTTCCTCAAACCCCTGTCCACTTGCGATCCCGATCCTGAAGTTTCTTCCACCACCCCTTACCAACTCCACGAGGCATCCAGTTTTGCATACGTTGTCATGCGACGAGACCAACACATCGCCCCCGAGCCCTACGTGTACCGTGGTCGAGACGCAGCCAAACACTTCATCGAGAAAATGGTTGTGGAAGCCAACGAGATAGGGAAGGTGCTGTTGACCCCCAAGTCTATGCTCCCACTGTCCCCCGACGATCAACGTAGACACGACGAGGCCATCGCTTGCCCTGTCTGCGTCAAGGAGTACATCGCCAACAACTGTAAAGTCCGACACCACGATCACTTTAACGGTAGGTATGTTGGTCCTTGGTGCAACGACTGCAACCGCTTGGCCCGGGACCCGCGCTTCATCCCTGTGTTTTTTCACAATGGCTCGGGGTACGACTTTCACCACCTGATCAAGCATCTTGGGTACGACAACGAGCGAATCAACGTCCTGGCGCAGAACGAGGAGCGTTACATCAGTGTGAGCAAATGGGTTCGAATCCCAGAATCCGACTCTACCGTCGAACTTCGCTTCCTCGACTCCCTGAGGTTCCTCCCGGCCAGCCTCGATGCTCTCGCGGGGAAGCTTAGCGACGAGAAAATGCTCATCACCTCTGCGAATTTTCCGAACTTGGACGCCAGTCTCTTCAGGCGTAAGGGGGTCTACCCCTACGAATACGTCACCGACTCTACCAAGTTTGCGGAGACGTCGCTTCCTCCTCGAGCAAACTTCTATAGCAAACTGCGAGGCTCGGGTATCTCTGAGGATGACTATAACCATGCTCAGTCCATGTGGCGCGAGCTGGATTGCCAAAATCTCGGAGACTACCACGACGCCTACCTCAGACTTGATGTGACGCTCCTCGCCGACGTGATCCAGGCGTTTCGTGCAACTGCGAAGACCATCTACCACCTGGATCCCGCCTACTTCTATAGTCTCCCCGGACTGGCATGGTCAGCCATGTTTCTGGTGACGAAAATTGAGCTGGAGCTTCTTTCAGACGTGGACATGATGCTGTTTGTGGAACGTGCCGTGCGGGATGGAATGGTCCAGGTGTCGCAGCGACACTCGCACGCCAACAATCACCACATGGCCACCGGTTACGACCCCTCACAACCGTCCAGCTACATCATGTACACGGACGTTAATAACCTCTACGGACACTCCATGATGCAGCCACTCCCTTTTAGAGGTTTCGAGTGGGCTGATCCCTCCAACTTCGACGTTGAAGGTTTTAACGATGAGGAATGCGGATTTTTTGCCGAGGTGGACCTTGAGTTCTCCGAGAAGCTGCACGATTTGTTCTGCGATCTTCCCCCTGCACCCGAGTTCAAGTGTCCACCCGATTCCAACCAGAAGAAGCTCGTCATGGACTTCGAGCCCAAAGAGCGTTATGTCCTGCACTACCAAAACCTCCGGTGGTTGATGAAGCAAGGGGTTACCGTCCGCACAGTACATCAAGTTTTGATGTTCGAGCATTCTCAATGGTTGAGGTCATACATCGAGCTCAACACCGAACATCGTACAGTCGCCACTTCTGATTTCGATCGCGATTTCTTCAAGTTAATGAACAATGCGGTGTTTGGGAAAACTATGGAGAATGTGCGAAATCATGTAGATGTGAGGCTAATATCAAACAAAGTACAATGTCGCAGGCTCGTAGCAAACCCGTTATTTAAATCGAGGACTATTTATAATGAGCAGCTTGCTCTAGTGCATATGAGGAAGAACAAGGTGATGCTCAACAAGCCAATTTATGTTGGTGCCTCAGTATTAGACCTGAGCAAACTGCACATGTTTCAAATATATTATGGGATACTACGCCAGCACTATAACGACAATATCAACCTACTCTACACGGACACAGATAGTTTGATGTACCACGTCCACTCACCCGATGCGTACAGGGATATAGCCACGGTACCAGCTTTTGTGAACCTCTTTGACACGTCAGGCTATCCCCAGCCAAACCGATACAAAATCCCGACTTGCAACAAGAAGAAGCCTGGCAAACTCAAAGACGAGAAGAACGGTGGTATAATTCTCGAGTTTGCAGGTCTTCGCGCCAAGGCCTATACCATCAAAGCTGAGGGCAGCGTTACCAAGAAGGCCAAGGGTGTCGGCAGACAGGTGGTTCGGGAGCATCTCACATTCGAGGACTTCGTGGATTGCCTCAAGACCAGGTCGCCGGTTCTAAGAGCAGAACAGCGCATCCAGAGCGTCGACCATGTGTTGACCACCAACCAGGTGAGAAAGGTTGCCCTGGACGCACGCGACGACAAGAGGTGCGTTCTCCAATGTGGAATCCACACACTGCCGTTAGGGCACTATCGCTTAGCAGAAAGCAAAACCTGCAACATATGCCCATCTTCAACAGAAGATTCATAAAAACAAAACAAAAAAAAAAAAAAAAAATCATTTTGTTAGTTATTACAAAAAAACAACACTGACTGTTATTACAAAAAAACTTTGACCGTATTTTAAATAACCAGCATACCTATGAATCTCTTTGGTTTCCGAAAACAAACCAACATGGAGACTGTACACCGCGCGACGACAGATCATGAATTTCTACCTTCCATGTTAACTAAACTCAACGGTCTACTGATTGTTCACCTCAACAGCATTTGGACGAAATTGGATGACGATGTGGGCAAGATGTTTTACGTCTTCAATAACAATTTACATTTTAGAAAGCAGGAAACATTCCTCTGGCACGTTGGAACGAAACGCGCAACATATATGAAATACACGAAGACGAAGATCTTACCGTTTTTGACGTGAGTGCCGGCGATAAGCTGATCATTCAAAACACGAGCGAAGTGCCACCCTCTTTGAATCCCATCACGCTGGTGCTTCTCTTCAAACGTAATCTCTAAAAAATGTCTAGGCAAGCCATCGTCGAAGAATTGCATAAACCTGCACGCCGCAACTACAAACGTTTAGCTGTGGTAACCAAGGGAATCGATGACCTCTGGCAAAGTGACCTCGTGGAGATGAGTAGCGGCAATCTAAAAAATGTGCATAAATTGAACAAGGGCAACAAGTACCTCCTCACCGTCATAGACACGTTTTCGAAATTCGCATGGGCTCTACCTTTGAAAGCCAAAACAGGAACGTGCGTCACAGAAGCATTCAAGACAATTTTTCGCGAAAGCGACAGACGACCTCGGTTTTTGCAAACAGACAAGGGGAAGGAATTTTACAATGCCGTATTCCAAAAGTTTATTCGGAAACACGACATTCGACATTATTCAACCTTCAGTCACATCAAAGCCAGCATCGTGGAAAGATTTAATCGAACCTTGAAAACACACATGTGGAAACGATTCACGCTTCGAGGAAATTACAAATGGGTCGACATACTGCCGGAACTCGTCGACACCTATAATGATACGGTACACAGAACGATAGGCATGAAGCCAGCTGACGTTACGAAATCTGACGAGCAGCGTTTAATTTCTACAGTTTACTGTCCAAAGTACACTCCTACGACTACTAAGAAATCAAAATTCAAAATTGGAGACCAGGTGAGGATCAGCAAATTCAAACGCACCTTCGAGAAGGGGTTCACAAAAAATTGGAGCACGGAACTTTTTACGGTGGTTCGAGTTTTACCCGGAAACCGACACACGTATATAATAAAAGATAGTAGCGGCGAGATTTTGAAAGGAAGATTTTACGAAGAGGAACTCTCTAAAACAAAACATCCCGACACGTACCTCATCGAGAAAGTATTGCGTAAAAAAGGCGACAAACTGTTTGTCAAATGGCTGGGACTTCCGGAAAAGAGTTGGATCAACGCGAACGAAGTGATCTTGTAAGTACGTGGAACGTGGTGAAACGTCTACCGGATTCGGAAAGTCAAACGAGAAAAAGGAACGGTGAGTTGCTTCCCGACAGCATCCGCTGTCTGATCGTAGGTCCTTCGGGGTGTGGGAAAACAACACTGCTCGTGGACAATTTTCTCCTCGCACCGAATTGGTTAGATTGGAAGAACAGGCACCTCTACGTATTTTCGAAAAGTCTCGAACAAGCGAAATACCAGCAACTGATAAAACTGTACGATGGTCTGGACATTGCAACGTTCGCTTCGGAAATAAAACCACTCGACGATTGTCGTAAAAATTCAGTTGTTGTGTTCGACGATGTCATCCTGGAAAATCAAAATGAAATTCGCAATTTTTTCACACAAGGTCGTCACAAAGGAATAGATTGCTTCTTCCTAGCTCAAACGTTTTCCAAAATTCCAAAACAGTTAGTACGCGACAACGCTAAATTCATATGTTTGTTTCGTCAAGATCACACCAACCTCAAGCACGCGTACGATGACTACGTAGGCGGAGACATGAACTACAATCAATTTTCGGAACGCTGCTGCTCCCACTGTTGGAACAGTGACGATTTCGGATTCGCGACGATCGACATGACGAGGAAACCCAACGACGGAAAATACAGAAACAAAATCAACGACTTTCTAAACGTTGCAACGTTGTGAGAAACGACGTGTATAAATAACGTTATGACGAAACGAAAAATCGAAGACGAAAATCTCAAGCTTCGCGATTACCTCGCGAAACGCTTCAAAGGTTGGAAATCCGAGAATCGCGGATTCTACGAAGAGAAGAAACGTCAAGATCAACCTGTGATCGACGCCATTAGCGATCTAGGTAAAGAAATTAAAGGCGTCACGGAACAAAATAAAAATTTGATCAACGAACTCGTACCACTTGCAGCTAAAAGTTACACCGTACCCACGCCCATTTCGAGCATTCCTTCGACGCCGTTCGAACTAAGGGACGTACCGCCACGACGTCGAGCCATAGGTAGCACGTCGTCGTCTTTGGATAAGATCGAGTTGGGGCCTTTGGCACGAGACTACCTGAGCACGGGGAAATTCGACAAGGATGAAGTGTTCGGATTGTATCCGAGCATGGAGAGCAACGAAGGCGGCGGTGTGGTTTGGAAGATTGGAAAATCGAAGGTGACCTTCGAAGGCAACGACATTAAAGTTAATTTAGGCGAGAAGGATAGTTGGAACAGGTATCCGGGTACGGTGGGACTGTGGGAACTTGTTGCCAAAAAGCAGCCGAAAGATTACACCGACGAAGATTACCAGAGTTACAAGGAAATTTTGATCATGACGGATGCCTTGTACCAGAACAACGACGCCTCGCAGAATAGGGTGAAATCGAGCAGCGGCGAGAAGTACAGAAATCTCATCAAGCCGATATGGAACCAGGTGAAAACAGGCAGCGGCGTCAAACTCTACAACACCCTGCCCAAAGAGTTTGTGTGGGTGGACGACGTGCGCAAGCTCATAGACAGGTTGTTGGTTATTGCAGGAGAGGAGAATGCAGGCAATCGTAATTTCTACAACGAGAAGGTAGGAATTGTGGACATGATCAGCACAAAATTTTCCAACTTCATCGTGAACGACGACAAGGGCATAGGTTACCTCATTAAAATTATCAACACGCTGCCTCCGAGATTCTGGAACGTGGCCGAAGGAAAGGGACTTGTGAACGACATCATCAACAAGTTACCTTTCGAGATGCATTTACCCGGCTACCAGTACTGCGGACCAGGTACCAAACTCGAGAAAAGATTGAAGAGAGGAGACAGGGGTGTGAATCCGTTGGACGCCGCATGCAAAGATCACGACATCGCTTACAACACCACTCGTACGGATCTGGATGCACGTCACGAAGCAGACAGAAAGTTAGAGCACGCAGCTTTCGAAAGATTCGTCAGCAGAGACGCTTCGCTGGGAGAAAGAGTTGCAGCACTGGGCACCACCATCGCCATGAACACAAAACAAAAACTTGGGTGGGGTATATAAATAACATACAGTAAAAAAAAAAAAAACACATCATGTCTGGTATAACCGTTTTGCCACACGAACTGCTGTGTAAAATATTCAAACATGCAGTAAATGGAGATTGTGAGGATATAAGAAAATTTTTGATCATAGCGAGATCAACGCCGGAATTTCGCATCCCTTGTGAAATGGCTGTTAAGGATTATCTTCGGGAAATTAGCGGCATGAGGTGCGGCGATCTCGACACTCTTTTTTCGGTCGCAGGGGAAAAATTAAACAATAGGTTAGATGAACTGCATGAGGCGAGGCAGGGGAGAAGACGATTCACAGATGATTGGCATAAGTCGAAACAAGAGACGGAAAATATCATCACGCACATTATCGCATTTTCCGAAGCACAAACTTTCTTCCTCTAACACAGACAAAAAAAATCTTCAATACAAAAATCTCGTGAAAAAAATATATATAAAATAACACACATCGTGAAAAAAATAATCTTCAGTGTATATAAATAACACACATTGTGAAAAAAATTAAATTTCTCTAACACACACACTGAAAATTTCTCTTCAATATGACGACTGAAAAAATGAGTGACTTTCAAGCATTAAAACAAATGCTAAATTTGTCAGTAGAGTATGTAAAAATTCAGGAATTGGAAGTGGACAAACCTTACACGATAACTTCCGGTTCAATTGTTTCTACCCAGTATGGTCCCAAGGCGCGTTTGTTGCTCAACGCACAATACAGTCTATTTTTACCAGATCGATACGCTAACATGTTATCCGACGAGAAGCTAGCTATTTTAATCGAGAACAAAACTCAAATCGTATACAAGGGTACAAAGGAACTTCTTGGTAAGAAAACAAAGCACGTAATAGAATTTGTGTAACGGCTCTGCGCGGAGTATATCCTTGAAAAAAAAAATTACACGGAACAAAAAAAATCTCGGAACATTTATATATAAATAACATACCGAAAAAAATTACACAAAACAAAAAAAATCTCAAAACAGATATATAAATAACATACCGTGAAGATAACATATAGAGCATCAACATGAAGCCCAAAGGTGTCGTGTACCAGATACCTTACTCCAATCTGAAAAATCTAGGTACCCTCGATGGTTTACTCACCAAAAAACAACGCGAGAAGAAACGTTCTTGCTTGATGAAAGGACACGGAATGAAATTACTTCTCAGCACACCTCAATTGAGACGCTTGCAGCGTTCGCGGAAACAGCAAAAAATCGGAGGTTTCATATTCAGCATCCCAGCCATCCTGGCAGCATTGGGGGCTGTTGGAAGTTTGGCCGGCGGAAGTGCCGCCATCGCGAAAACCGTCATCGACTCGAAGAAGAACAAAGCCGAGTTGGAAGAACAGAAACGTCACAACCTGGCCATGGAGAAGAAAGGGAAAGGTATAACCAAAAAACAAAAAAGCAACCTCGATGCTTTGAAGAAATATAAAAAAAAGAAGAAGCCCTGTCCAACTTCGATATTGAATCTCTAATCGAACTGTTGGGAATAAAAAACTTCAGAGGTGTTTTCATGTCCGATTCTCTACCCTCTGCTGTGAAGAAAAAGGAGTATGGCGTGGTCAACCTGGACAGTTACAAAAATCCTGGTACACATTGGATATGCTACCTCAAAATTGACGATAACAATGCATTTGTTTTCGATTCGTTCGGTGGCACACCGCCTGCCAGGTTGGTGAAGTATCTCAGTGTTGCCAACCTCTACTACAATGACAAACGCATCCAGGGTTTCACCGATGTTAACTGCGGCCACCTATGCCTTTCTGTTCTTGCATACATGTCTAAAATAAATAACCCGTCGGTGGAACATTTTCAGAAAGCATTGTGGAACCTGAAACACGATGGGCGTGTTCCATCTCACGAGCGAATCTTCGATCCTGAAACTCACGCTGCACGACGACATCGTCTATCCTAAATCCGTAGCTCTGCGTGCATTCTACAGCATGTACCTCATACCCAACGTCACGCAGCACAATAATAAAATTAGTGTCGGAAACGAACACATCGTCGTCACGCCAGGCCAATACAATCTTTCCACTTTGCAAGCTCAGTTACCCAAAGGCACGTACCTTTCTCAAAATTCGGTCACGCACAGAGTGGAAATCGTGTCGGCAACGGAGACCGTGGACCTGGGCACCATGGGAGAACTTTTAGGTTTCGAGAACGACACCAAACTCGAAGCTGGCATCAAACATACGGCAACCAACATTCCTAAATTTCTAGCCATAGAAACTCTAAACGTTCACTGCAATGTGGCGGAAGGCATGATCACGAAATCCTCGGACGGGGAGTTGCTGGGAAGTCACAAGCAGACGGGAATCATAGCTACGTTCAAACCCAGTTCCGAATTCATGGAACCGATCATCTACACACCCTCTTCGCCGATCTATTTTCCAGTATGCCGCAACCGCATAGACGACATAGAGTTGGTGGTGACAAACGAGAAAGGAGACGTGGTGGATTTTGCAGGTGCCACTACGACGGCTATCGTGGAGATCAACGTATAATAAATAACACGCATAGTAAAAATGGAGCAAATCGAAAGTTACGAATTGCAATCTTTCCCTCCGAACCGTCGCACGTTCGCCAATCTCAACGAAGCGAACAGGGAGATCGAATACGACGTGGACGTAGGCGACGGGTTTGTTCATCCTCACAGAGCGGACCTCTATCTTCAATTCGACGTGGTGAAGAAGGAAAGCGGAGACGCGTTTCCACCCAATGCAAATTTGATACTCGTGGACAACTTCGTGCCTCACCTGTTCTCGCAGGTGGAGGTGAGGAAACACAACACCGTCATAGACAGAATAGATTATCCAGGCATCACGTCGACGGCAGTGGGAACATTAAAATTATCCAAAACTGACGCAACATACTACCAGGCGGGAGGATTCGAAACGGGGACCAAAATATCGACTAGAAGTCACACGGTGCTCTTTCCCATGCGTCTGCTGCCGGGATTCTTCTCCGACTACAAAGAGATCATGTGGAAGGGAGGATTGCGCGTCACGTTTCGAAGAGCGGCCAACGACAACGACGCACTGATGCGATACACCAACTTGAACGCTGACGGCACGCCGATAGCCAACACATTACCCGAAGCGGCCAAGTGCGTCATACGGAGCATGGAATTGAGAATGCCGATCGTGGAATACGAGACGAACTACGCCCTCAAGTACAAAGCAGAGATCTTGAAGAATCCGCAGGTGCCGATTCACTTTCACGGTTACCAGTGCGTGCAGAAGATGGCATCGGGAAGTCACATGGAATTCGACGTGACAACTCAGTTCAACAACATACAGTTCGACATGCCAGATTTCGTCGTAGTATTCTTTCAAACCGGGCGCGATAACAACCAGGAAAAAAATTCCAGCAAGTTCGACGACTGCAAGATCAAGAACGTTTATCTCAAAAATGGACGCAACGAAGTGTTCCCGCGCGAGAATTACAACCTCGACATGACCAAAGACGATTATCTCAAACTTTACGAAGCTTACACCTCTTTCAAACGCGTGACCGAGGGAGGCATGGACATGTACTACACGCCCAGTGAATTCAAAACCCGCAGGCCGATGTTCGTCATCAACACATCTAAGAGAAAGCAGGTGGTGGTCAACGATCGAACCAACATCAAGGTCGTCTGCGAGTTCCACGAAGCCTTGCCCGAGGACACCGTGTGCAGCGTCATCCTGATTGCAGAGAAGTCCTTCGTCCACGACGTGAAGAACGAGAGGGTCACAGAGCAGTTTTAACATGTTTAACATTTTTTCTTGCACAAATAAGAAATTTTTTGTACTAGCACAATACGAATTTTACTAGTTCAGATCAGTTACAAATGTCAATTTCATTAGTTATCAGTTACAATATCTTTTTTGCACTATAGCACGAGAGACAAATCAGAAAATTTGCACAAAAAAATTTGTTGTTGTTTTTTTTACACAAGAAAATTAACAATAAAATTCTTTTTTTATCGTTTCAGATGCTGTCGAAACATCAAAAACACATACACACACACTAGAAAAAAGCATGCAACTTTATTTGTAACACACACACATACATTCTCCATCTTCATCAAAAAAAATATTATAATAAACATAATTATTTTTATCTATATCTCACAATAAAACTCTATATCCAAAAATATTACAACATCAAAATAACACTAGAGTCGTTAGTACACGTTGCATGCATTACGGAGGTCCTCTGTAGGGTTTCATGGAAGTTTGGGGGAAAAAAAAACACGTGAAACCCTACAGAGGTGTGGCTATCTTTAACCGCAGCCGTTAGAAAACCTTTTTGGGTTGGGCACCACGCACCCTGGCGGGGTTAGGGGCCAGGAATCCTAAAAACAATTATTATTATTTTGTTTGTTTGCTTGCGTCACAATACAGGCACGCGCGCGCGCACGTGTGTGTGGCACATCGTTCCCGCGAGAGAGGTTTACAAAAGCCGTGTCCGGATTGGCAAGCGCTCCATCCCGTTCTCTCCCCGTTGCTCTCGCGTGCTGTCGAAGTCACGTCCAAGTCGTTTGAATCTGCATGTCCCCTTGTAGTACGCCTGTCACTTTTCCCGCCAGGTGACAGTCCGAACTTCACCCACTGCGTGGGGTGCAAACAAACAAATAATTTCCACCTAACTACTCATATTAAAAATATAACACGCTATTTTATCATTTTCAATTTTTCTGCATTCATTATCGATAAAATATTAAAATATAACTGAGTTTTACATCCTCTAATCAGTAAATATTGCCTGTACAAAATAAAAATTAGAATATGGCTGCCAAGCGCAGCATCACAGCGAGTTCAAGCGTGCATCTGTCGCGCCTCTCTGCTCTTCCCTCCGACTCCACGTCTACCGCAAATTCGGACAGCAAAAATTAGCTGAGTCCCCGGATGTAACGGTGCAGGTGACATCTGCTGCTGATTCGGACGCAACCCCGGCCACCTCCACTAGTCAGTGTTGCCCATTCGTAGGTTAGCTTCGCTTGTAAAATATCATATGGTGGAATATTCTTAAGGTGAGTTGGCAACACTGGCAATTAATGTTGCAGAACCCGGCCACCTCCACTAGTCAGTGTTGCCCATTCGTAGGTTAGCTTCGTCTGTAAAATATCATGGTAAAATATTCTTAGAGTGAGTTGGCAACACTGGCAATTGATGTTCTTGAACCCGTGCACCTCCACTAATCAGTATTGCCAACTCCCATTCGTAGGTTAGCTTCGCCTGTAAAATATCATATGGTGGAATATTCTTAAGGTGAGTTGGCAACACTGGCAATTAATGTTGCAGAACCCGGCCACCTCCACTAGTCAGTGTTGCCCATTCGTAGGTTAGCTTCGCCTGTAAAATATCATGGTAAAATATTCTTAGAGTGAGTTGGCAATATTAAACCGCAATTGATGTTGCCAGTGTTGCCAACTCCCATTCGTAGGTTAGTTTTGTCTGTAAAATATCATATGGTGAAATATTCTTAAGATGAGTTGGCAATATTGAGCCGCAATTGATGTTGCCAGTGTTGCCAACTCCCATTCGTAGGTTAGCTTCGCCTGTAAAATATCATATAGTGGAATATTCTTAAGGTGAGTTGGCAATATTGAACCGCAATTAATATTGCAGAACCCGGCCACCTCCACTAGTCAGTGTTGCCCATTCGTAGGTTAGCTTCGCCTGTAAAATATCATGGCGAAATATTCTTAGGGTGAGTTGGCAATATTGAACCGCAATTAATGTTGCCAGTGTTGCCAACTCCCATTCGTAGGTTAGCTTCGCTTGTAAAATATCATGGTGGAATATTCTTGGGGTGAGTTGGCAACACTGCGAGAAAATGAGGCTCATGCCTTACGAGAGAAATCCATTAAGGCGAGCCTCACCGAGCCTCATTTTCGGTTGGTGAATTCTCTATTCTGTCCTACTCTTGAGGTTAGATTAGACCCAAAAAAACCTTGGTCATTTTTTCGAGTAAGATGTTGGCAACACTGCAAGCTTCACCGAGCCCCATTTTCGGTTGGCAACATTGCGAGAAAAGCCTCAAGCAGTGTTGCCAGCTCCTTGTTTGAGGTTAGGTTAGACCGAAAAACAAAAACCTTGGTCATTTTTTCGAGTAAGAGGTTGGCAACACTGCAAGCCCCACGGAGCCCCATTTTCGGTTGGTGAACCCGGCCACCTTATCTACTAATGTCCAACCTGCTTCGGATTATTTAATCGATGAATCCAATGCAGAGCCGCCAAGACGCACCATAGAAAGCATCTGTTGTCATTGTTTTGAATATTCAACACAACTTTCTTATTTTGAATGTCCGGTGGAAGGGTAATGTAACTAGATGCGAAAGGTGATCGAATTGATTCAATGTCGTCTGTAATTCGTGAGGGGTTGTCGAAACAGGCGTGAATTTATTTAAATGAGCGATTTATGTGTGAGCACTACCTTACAATGTTCAACGTGACCCCCCTACCTACGAAATCATCGTATTTCTTAACCAGTTCGTTGGAAATATTAGAAGAGAAGTCGTCCAAATTATCGATGTCCGCCACATGAAGAGCCTGGTTTTCTGTTCTGTGATAAAAATATTCGTTGTGCCATCGTGTTTCTCGTATTCAGAAAATATATCAACGAATACTTTAATGGAATTGTTTGTTAATTTATCTTTCAAAATATTTATTATAGATGTTTTCGTTTCGCTCAAGAAACTAGGAATATCACAGCCTGGTTCCGACGTAAAAGAGAAATCCTTGAGCTGTCCGTTAAATGCAGACCTAATTGCTTTACGTTCATTTGTTAACTTAATTTGTTTTGAAGTAAAAGCTTCATTTTGTGGATTATCAATTTTCCTTTTCGGTAGAGATCCAGTCGATAGTTTGCAAATTTTCGGATGCCTATTTAGATTAGGAATGCTAATTTTCTTTCCGCATTGAGGACAGGGCTTCGAAGATAACAAACAATTTATTCTCGAACCCGTTTCGCTACATGTTACCCTATGTACTGATAAATTGTTTCTTGAGTTTAGCTTCACACAAGTAACGCATTCGGTTTTATCATTTTTACGAGTGAAACCGGTGGATGCCATTTTCTTTAATACGCTTTCACACAAATCTAAAGTTAAGTAAAGAAACGATAGAATTTTTAGATATGTTATTTATATGGAATTTCTTGGGACAACACAACGTTCCATCAAGTAAAAATTCAATCTGGTCAAAATCACATTTAAACTTGAAAAACAAGTTAAAGGACGATGATCGCAAATACGATAGAATTTTCAGGTATATTATTTATATAGAATTTTCTCGGGGAACGTACAAAACACCAGTGGAATCCGATATTCGATCTGATCGGGAGAAAATGAATTCCCTATAAAATCACTAAACACCTTCGAAAAACTCTTTAAACTTGAAACAATTGGATGAGTATGGCTATTAATGTTAGGATTGAACAATGGTTACAAGAACGGTGAAATTTGGAAGTATGTTATTTATAAAATATTTTCTAAGAGACGGCACAAAACACCAGAGGAAGCTGATATTCGGTCAGGTCGGTATAACACACTAATGACGTAAACACCTTCGAAAAACGATCGGAAAACAAGTTATTGCACAACGGTAACAAGGAAGGAGAAATTTGCCGTTACGTTATTTATATATAATTTCTCGGGGACAACACGTAACGTCCCGATCACGTAAAAATTCAACGTGGTCGAATTCACTATGAAAATCACAAGAAACACCTTCAAATGACATTTTTAAACTTTAAATAATTGGATGAGTATGACTAATAATGTTAGGATTGAACAATGGTCGCAAATGCGATCGAATTTTCAGGTAAGTTATTTATATAGAATATCTCGGTGACAGCAAGTGAATTTCCAATCAAGTCAAAAATTCAATGTGGACGAAGAAAGTAGGAAACACCTTTAAACTTGAAATAATTGTCCGAAAAACAAGTTAAAGGACTATGGTCGCAAATGCGATAGAAATTTCAGGTGTGTTATTTATATAGAACTTTTCGGAGAGAGCAAGTAAAATTCCGATAACGTAAAAAAAATCTCAATGTGTTTATATTTTTTCTAAAAAAATGCAAAATTTACTCCTTGGAAATTTCAGCCACCAATTCTATTTATATTGGAGAAACCTATACCTATTGTCATATATTTTCCGAACTTTCAATAGTCACCTCCATTGTTATACCTTGGCTCAATTTTTAAATTGGCCATTACCAAAATTTTACCACAAGGTTCCTAAATGTTATTATGTTATGTTTTTAGTGAAAAATAAAAAGTCGACCTAGTGAATAAAAATTTGAAAGAAAATTCCAACATTCAAGTTTTGCTCATAGATGGCTCTGTCGTCGCCTATCACAAATTTCGCGAAATTAAAAATTGCATCCGTATCTTGGACCCCCCCTCCACCCCCTCCTTTCGAAATGTTTTTGAAATGTTTCTTTTTCCAGCGTTGAAAAACCTAAAATTGCGAAAAACACGGAGATTTTCGACGATGTGTACGAAATTATTTGGAGGCCCTAAGTTCAAGGGGGAGGTTGGTCCACCAATTTTTTTTATGATTGCTCAAAGGTTCGAACGTAACGTGAAAAATGAAAAAAATAACGTCATGAAATCCATGAAAAGATCTGGAAAAAGAGTGAAATGGTTAAGTAAAATCTATTAAAATCGTAGGGGTCTTCCTTCTCTGTTTTGAAAATACATTATTAGACTAATGATACGATGTATAAAAAAATCAGAAAAAGTGAAGTGGTTAAGTAAAATCGATTAAAGTCGTAGGGGTCTTCCATTTCTGTTTTGAAAAGACTAATGCTACGATGTATAAAAAAATCAGGAAAAAAGTTAAGTGGTTAAGTAAAATCGATTAAAATCGTAGGGGTCTTCCATTTCTGTTTTGAAAAGACATTACTAGACTAAGAGCAAAATTTGCAAGAGGTAAAAAAATAGCTTAAAAAGTGATGCCAGAGCCTTTTCTGTCCATTTTTTCTCATTGTAGGTTAGTTTAGTCCGTACAACGTCGTAAAAATAAAAAGTAGGTCAAAAGACGTCGCCAGCCTCCCCCGTTTCACCCACTACACAAGTAGGTCGAAGCTCATACCGTTTCCAATTATTCGTGAACGACCGTAAGAAAAACAAATTAGGTTAAGTTATATCACGTACGATCGTAGGAAAAAAATATAGCTTAAGTTATATCACGTAAGATCGTGGCATACCTTCAAAGGACGAGGTAGGAAAAACCGAGTTGCGGTGAAAACTGTACTGGAACGTCATCGAACGCTATAAAATAAAAAAAAAATCGTCATAATATGATACGACTGAGTTTAAATGCATAGAAATAGGGGATACCTACAAAGGATTACGCAGAAAGAATCTTATTACACTACTCTTGATTATTATTATTACCATTCACTCTAAGTAATTATATCTATTATTATTTAAAAGGCAATAAGAACATTCATCAATTTGGATCGAAAAATACCTAAATTGTTGTCATATCCCAACAGAAAGTATTTACAGTTAATGTGGTGACCAGACCTCGGAAGTTAATGAAGAATCATTTTTCTTCTGAGCCTTCAAAGTAATTCTAATCCTGATATCAGTCCGTTTCCCTTCAGATAGAACAATATAAAAATATTTTATCTTCTACTTTTTACATTTGTCGGCCTTTTGTTAAAGTCATTTTCAATATTTTTTTTCTTTTTCATTACATTTTTCTTAATTTTTAATGCTTATTTTTCTCCTTCCTTGATGTTTCGTAGATTTTAAATACAGTTTCCTTTCAAATACTTTTGAAGCGCGAAAAGTATGTTACGTCCTTTTTTTTTTAAAAAAAAAAACAACTTCTTCTTCTTCTTCTTCTATTGCACTCCGGTTCTTATTAGATACAAGGCCTCCCCAGACCTCCTCTTTCATCCCGTCCTATCCAAAGCTGCTTTCTTCCAGTTACTAGTTGTAAATAGTTTTACTACGTCTGCTCCAATCGCTTCTTCCCATCTGTTTCTGTGTGTCCCCACTGATCTTTTTCCACCAAAACTTCCTTGCATCACATTCTTGGGAATTCGTCTTTCATCCTTATTACAAGTTCTGCCAAGTCAAACCTTTTAGCTTTTTATATAAGTTGAGAGAGACATCTTTGTAAAGTTCAAATAATTTCAGATTGTTCTCATTCTCCAAATATCTTGCACACTTATTGCTCCAGATATTTTCGTTGAAACAAGTACACCATTTGGGCTGCACTCTAATTAAAGGTCAATGTTTCACTCCCGAATATCATTATGCTGCGAATTAGGGTTTTATACAAAGTTTATCCCATGATTTATGTATAATCAATGGTATTAATGAGAAGCATGCTTCATTGGCTCTTTGTATTAATGTCATTCTACAGGTCACCAACTTCCGAGCCCTAGTGATGACTAAGCTATATTTTACGTCTGGTTTGTGTACCTGTTATGTTGTACATATACCTACTGTAATTGAGATAGCTGTTTGGAATTTAAGGCTTACAACTCTTGGAAGATATCAACGTCCTCTCCATGAATCTGAAGAAATATTTCGTGAAACGCTTCTCTACTTCTGAAAAAGTTACTTCTGTGGTTTAAAATGCATCGTATGACCCTTGTCACACAAGTCAAGATCATTGCCATTACACGACGGACCAGATGTCAGTAGCATTTAACACCCACTTTTAAGAATAACATTCCACTGCATAGGAATTTTTGTTTAACAAAGTATCGTATTCGTATTCACCGTTAGTTATATTAAACATGTTGGGATACTCATGAATGTGCAAGTCGTGGATTCGTTTATTCAGAAGTTTAAAATATTGATAAATGTTGGAGAAAGAGGAGCGGACAAGCACAAGCCTCTCCGATCTCACAAGCGGGAAAAGTGTAATTATACATGTATATTGTTTGACAGATAGGGGGAGGGGAGAAAGACAACTCACTATACGAGCTGGGTATTACAATTTCATTTTGCGTCATTTGAGATATAGGGATAAGAGAAGTTGTTAAATTAAAATACCTAAATATTGTACTATCATTCTTTACACTGTATATTGAGTGCTAGTGGTATCTGTGTTGTAGTGGTAATATGCTCGACTTCTGTGACAGGGGTCATAAAATCGATTACCAATCACAACAGAAACTTTTGCAGAATGTAAGAAGCGTTTCACGAAATATTTCTTCAGATTCATGGAAATGACGTTGATTTCTTCCAAGAGTTGTAAGCTTTAAATTCCAGAAAACTATCTCAATTGCAGGAGGCAGATACCACGTGACAGGTGCAGAAAGCAGATAGGAAAAATAGCTTAGTCAGCATTATGGCTCGGAAGTTGATGATCTGTAGAATGACCTTAAAAATGGCCTAAAATACTTTTCGCGCTGAAAATTAAAGCTTGATTTTGGAATGAAATGGAAGAGAGTAGTTGATTATTTCGAATTTTGTTGGTTTAAACTTCTAAACTACTGAAACAAAGAGAAAATTGAGCATTCTCTATTTTAATTTCAATGTTACATAACATGCAAAAAAGTTTATTTTCCTGTATAAATCATTTATCTCCTTCGAGAATGGATCTTTTATAATACAGTAGACGGCCAGCAACTAAAATTATACAGTTGTGTTTGACGTACATAAGATTATTTTCATTTAACATTGTGACTAATTTTACCTTAAGTCCTTCTCCGTGGCTTGTGGTCAAAGGCGCTATGCTTTGGTTTCCGACTTCGGAACGGAATTAAAAAAAGGGAAAAATACTGAAAATGACAAAAATACCAAAAAAGGGCCTGTAAATGTAAGAAAATAATAATTTTCAAAATATTTTTGTCTTGTTCTATAGAACGGAAACGGACAAACATCAGGTTTAGAATTGTTTTGAAAGCTCAGAAAAGAAAGGACTCTTCATCAACTTTTGAGCCCTGGTCAGCACATTGAAAATGCTTGATGTTGGAATATGAAAAGAGTTTAGGTATTTTTGGATCGAAATTGATGAATTTTCCTATTGCCTTTTAAATAATATTAGAAAGAATAATTCATTTATTTATTGAGAAAATTACAGATACAGCACGTAGCCATTTTACACTGAAATCAGTAAAAATGAAAAGAACAAAAATAAAAATAACAAAATAATACAAAATATAAATATAAGTAAGTCAAGATAGCACAATTAAATATTATTTGCCAACATATGTTCTGATGTTTGACCGAAAGGCGTACTCTGTGGAAAATACATCAGCACTTGATGCGAGGTCGTTATAATGTGTGGGAAGTCTGTGGAAGAGCGATCATTTTTGAATTTCCAGTGTAGGCTTTTTTGTGTAAAGTAGATTTGAGTTGCGTGTTGTGCGCGTAGGCACTCGAAAGTGGAATCTCGTGGAGGAGCGTGTTGCAACGGATTTTGCCATTGACAATTTTGTAAAGATACCTAAAATCATTCAGTAAACGGCGCTGATAGGGAGTCTGTAAGTTTAGAAAGGACAGGAGATGTGGTGTTGAAAAGTTGCGTAATGAGGGAACCCTGTAACGAACTATAGAAAGGAAAACGTTAAGAACAGAATCGATTCTGGAGAGCTGAGTGTGACATGCCATGGACCAGACGGGAGATCAGTATTCTATTCTTGGGGAAATGAATGATTTGAAGTACAAGGTGAGGGCTGAGATGTTACTAATTTCGGTGAAACGATACAGTAAGCCTAAGAGGCGTATAGCCTTTTTTGTCGTGCCTGTAATATGTTCTTCAAATGTGAGTTTTTGGCCGAATACAATGCCTAGGTCTTTATGAGAGGATACTGCTTTGATGTTATTGCCAAAGATGGAGTAAGATGACTTTAACAGGTTCTTTTTGAGAGAGATGGTGAGAGTAGTACATTTTTCAGGATTTAATGTAAGTTTCCATGTCAGGCAACATGAAAAAAACGTTGTTATATCAATCTGGAGAAGATGAGTACCGTTGGAAGTGAAAATGTCTCTGAAAATCGTACAATCATCTGCGAAAAGAAGGTAATTACTAGTGGCGGCTGTGAGATGGTCGGAAAGGTCATCGACGAATAATATGAACAAGAGGGGTTCTAGAACACTGCCCTGTGGTACTCCAGAAAGGATGGGAAAAAGTTAGATAGAGTTCCTGGAAGGACTACACGTTGTTGGCGATCGCTAAGGTAATCTATGAGCAAGTTTAGAAAGTTACCATGAATGTTGAATCTATTGCATAATTTGTGAATCAAAATACGATGACTGACAGTATCGAAAGCATTGGCTAGATCGAAATATATAACGTCCAGTTGTGAAATGTTTGAAATATATTTCATAGCATGTGAGAGAAAAACAGACAGGTTTGTAAGACAGGAACTACCAGAAAGAAAACCATGTTGATTTGAGCTTAGGTACTGAGAAACAAATTTATATAATGGTAATAATAATCAAGGATAATGATAATAAATAACCCATGGCTCGACAGCGCTCGAAAGGGATTGGCTCTATCTCCCGACTACCAGTCTCGCTCCCACAATCCTACCAAGAGGTGTGGAGATCTCCAACCAGTGATGGGGTGACGTGAGGTTAGTGCGTCGAACCCCCAGCCGTTGTAGATACACCGGGTTACGCTACGCACTCGTAGCTCCGAAATTTCCTCACGATGGAGGTTTGTCACCGGCCCTATACACAGGCCGAGAACCCAGAGACTGAACCCAGGCGGAGTTGAACCCATGCCGTCCCGCAGTCGCAGCACCAAAGCCTTAAACCGCACGGTCACTAAGGAGGACAATAATGAAGGATATGTTAATGTCAACTAGTTTGAAAATAATTTGAGACTTTTCAAATGTAGCATGCCTAGAAAGTTAGTGCTTTGATATAAATCTCATCTCTGAAAGTATACATTCGTGCCAGAAAAAAAAATATATTGAGCTGCTGGAAACATTTGTCGAATACCACACGGATTTAATTTTTGCGAACATTCTGGGAGAAAAAAGATATTCAACTTAATTACTATACTCCATACTCAACGTATTTCAACGACATACAAAGAAATATCAGTTTGGAGAGTTTCGGAATTGAACCCGCGGATCTTAATTCCTAGGGGAAAAAAGTGATCTGTGACGTGAGTACTTTACCAATACTCTACAACATCACTTGTAGCATATGCCTTGAAACGTGCTGATGATTACGCAAGCTACCACTTTTCTATGCGACGAACAGATTTTCTTTGCAAATTGCGAGAATTATTAATTTTCTCTCATTCCACAGTACCTTTTAAGGTGTTCTTATATTTGATTTTTATAAACGATTCGTAATTATGCCATTTTGTGTTCAAACGTAAGAGCGATTTTCTGCAGGTGGACCACTAACGTGTTCCGTGTCTACAACCTCTCAACAGTTTATCTGATTCCAATTTTAACATGCAGAATGGCAGGTACTATCTAAAATTATTTCTCATACTTACGTCACCGTTTTTTTATCTATTATTATGTTGATTTAATATAGTTTCTGACTTCATGTTATAAACAAGAATGTAAATCTTTCACCACAAGGTTTCTAGTCTAGTAGAGGGACCTGTAGTAAAGTTGGCTACCCTCTGTTTCTGCTCGAGAGCCATGTTGCTAAATTAACGATTTCTGGACTTTAAAATCTTTCAGGGATTTGGAGAAATGTACATAACGCAACTTAGTTCCTAACTTGCATAGGAAAATCTTACCTCTCATGTTTTGAAAATCCTTCTTTCAATGTGTATGAGAGTCCATGAAATGAAGTATTATGTATGACACCCTGACAGAAATTCATACTCTAAAAATAGAGAATAATTTTAAATACATAGGAAATCACAGATACGGACACAAAGATGTTTACACATCGTTCATTCAAATATGAAACCGTTATATTATATTTTAGAGATATCACACAAACACACACACACACACACACACACACACACACACACACACACACACACACACACACACATATACACAAATACCCCCACACACATATATACGAGTATATGTATATAGATCCATATAGATCGAGTATGTACATAGATCCATGCGAACACACACATACGGTGTTATTATTGTGGCACCCGCAGACCACAGAAAGTATAGAGGACATAAAATGAACAACTTTTCTCAGTAACGTTTTTGCAGCTGGTATGGTGGCAACCCAACATAACATTTAATCGCATCTGGAACGTTTCTTCCTGTTCACCAGTATTGCAGGTGCCAGCATATATTCTGCTAAAACTGTCATACCACCAACCACACTGTGTGTTGTAAATCCCAGTGGGGAATTTGTCCAGTAACCTAAAAGGAAATAAAGCAACGATACAAAATACGATAGGAAAATAAATAACGTAAAGTTAAAGTTCTTATTCGAACGCCACTTTACTTGAAAGAAATTTCTGAATGATCTGTTTCCCTGAACACCATATGTTAATTGGAGGTGGAGCCCAGTGTATCCTCCCTTCAAACCTTTCCCTCCAATAGCACCCGTTTTGGGAACTGTCAGTACTATGTAGTCATATCCACGTGGAGTGAATTAGATGTTGCCCATTCAATTTCTTTAGAGATTTCATAACGAGAAGTTTATGTTAAGGCATTGTGCTATTTTCTTAAAGCAAAGTGGAGGCCATGGGAGCGTATCGTCGTCGCAGTTCTTGTTGGATGTCTAATCACTGCAGATAAAAGCGACAACAGAGCTTTTCAGAAATAGAGGTGCTGGCTCGAAATCAAATACGCATCCGGTCGGCTTCCTCTCGAGTCATGTCAAACATACCGAACTGGTTTTCGAATCAGGACTTCAACTATATGCAAGAGGAGACAAATACAAATTGTTATCAGTTTCAATTACTCAAAAATTGACCTAAACTTTTAATTGATTATAATTATTGACGTACCCAGAAATGTGGTAGATGAGCTGGTATTGTCCTAAGGAGAGTTTTTGCTTACCTCTCTAGCAGTCGGAATACTGGTATTGTTGAAATACGTTGAAGAACTGCTGTTTGTTACAATAAGACCAGAATAATTCAAGTCTATTCTACACTCATTTACACGCGCAAGTACGAGTAATTGCGTTCGAATTAAGAAAACGTGCGTCGTTCACCACTTACATTTAATTGGTGCTGTGGAATAATAAAGCAGCCTCCTTTCTCGACTCATTACATTTGCGTAAATTGTGGAAGTAGATTGAAGATGTAGCAAAGCAACAAACTTCTCGACAATAAAGAACAGGAAAATAAATTGGAAGCATGATTATTTGTCACATTAGAAACATACTTATTCACAGACATCTTTCTGTTCTGTTATTTTTAAATTGCTTTCCTGTTTTTCTACTTGCATATTACGTACATACAGAATTGAGAAATGAACCACATAGGCTGAGAGAAACAAATCGCTTTACGGCAGTAGCATTTTGTAATGGTCGATGGATATGTTGCCGTAATGACATCCATTGAACTAAGGATGCTTTCAATAGCTATCCTTTATACTTAAGATGGTTACTGTGTAAATTACTGGAATTGTCTGTTTCCTTTATATATAATTTTACAAATAGGTAAAGTAACCACCAATACACATGTACAAATAGGGGGAATAATGGCACGGATGGCGTAATCAATTTCTTGTGGGATTTTTCCTTAAAATAATAATATTTAAGTTATACTTATGTGTTTCTAAAATGCATAATAAAAGTATCAGATAGAGAAGCAAATGTTTGCCTTGGCTCCACGAACAGTACGATTATAAAGCCTCTCTGTAGGAAAAATTGTTCATACGTATCGAATCAACACCTTACCACTGCAATTTGCCTTGTTAGACAATTTTGGTTTATACATTTTGATATTTGACCTATCAAATCTCCTTTGATTATCTTATTATCTTGCATGAATTATTTACATGTAGTTGCATGAACGACAAGAGGCGTAGCTTCTCAGCAGACCCTTTTTCAACCATAGAGCAAATGCCATGTTTTTGTCTGAAACTGTATGTTAGACATGTAAGTGTGGATCTTGTTATCACTATAATTTTTCATACGCTACATTATGCCCTATTCACCTTTAAAATCCCCGTTGAGTTTCCTTTTTCAGCATTGAGATTATCTGATCAGTTTGATTATTTTCTTGGTTCCGTGCTAAATTCTAAATTCACTTCAACGTTTACCACCAATACTAATTAAAGTTAGGTACCCCCTGAGAATGCCCGCCTCCACCCGCATACTTTCGTGGGTATTCGCTTTATGCCGTGGTCCCTTTATATATAAACCAGGGCGTCAGTTTGCTCAGAATTTACCGATTCCTCCGTTTATTTTCTTTTTCGCTTTATTTATGTTATTACATACGCTACAGTAAGTACAAATAAGTAAAGTATAAATAATTGGGTTAATGTACATGAGTACCAAGACTTATACTGGTAGCCAGATAGATAGATCTTGTTTTAAAAAAAATCTATCTATTACACATTTGGAGATTCTTAAGTTGGCATGCTAGGAATTTCCCGAATATATTACGCAACAGTCTGTAAAATCATTGAAAATATTAAATACGAATGACTCCAAATCCCAGACATTTGGCCATCACTTTTCCAGACAGGAAATATCTAGAAATATCTGAGGAATGCCTTGTCAGACATTGCCAAGCTTCCTTGATCGCCATCGTTGCAAACAGGTGTAAACAATTGAAACAAGGAAGAGCCTACAGGTAACTGATTCGGCATTATTAGTAAATTCGATCGGAATATATTTCTGGGAAGAGAGAGGTCATTGGTCAGTTAGAGCGAACTTTGGAAGAGGCAGAAAGAGAATTGGTGGAAGAACGTGTTGGAGCGAGTCGCAAGTCACTCTCACCATGAATAGCGAGTTGCTCCCATAATCAAGGATGAATTATAAATGAGCTACACTAACCCAGTTCGATCCCACATACCAAAGGGTATGTTACGTAGTGGAGATGCTGGGTAGTGTAGCTCATTTATCATTCACCGAAGGGTATGTTACGATTGTATCTATGTTAGTATTTTATCATACAAATACAAATAATATATCTTATAGTTTGGTTTCTATTACACTAGGGAACAGCCATTTTGTATCCTGTTAGAGAATAGGTGTTCTTAACTAATTGCGGCATGCTGACTTTGGATTTGCTTCTCAATTTTCTCCATCACGTAACATTTTCTAGATACGCGTTACGTCATATTTAGTATAATGTGGGTAATGTATGCACCGCTGAATTCAGCTTTTCTTTTAATCTGGCAACACTGCAAACTGTTTGCCTGTCAAACCATCATGTATACCTTCAGCCGTGTCTTATGTGTTGGTTTATTGTAACCCTGTTTGCTGCAATAAAATATATTATTATATATCGTATGAATAAATATTCAGTTTACAGCGTTTGATTTGGGCAGTGACACAGGGGTCCGTGCTGTTATAAACAATGTCGACACCTTAGCTGTGCATATCACCCCAGCATATTCTGTTACATTTCTGACCAATGTAGTCCAAAATTGCAATGTAAAAACATCACAGATTGTGTAAAGATAGTGTACCGAACGACTGTACTTTGGTTGTCACTGGGAGATGAAGACCGCCCATGTGCCTCGCATGGTACATGTCATAGTTGTGCTGTTGTAACACTAAGAGAATGGTTTAATGGTATTCATTCAATGCCTTTTGATGTATCTAAGATATGCCCTTAACCAAAGGACCACGTAAAAGATTGTTATTTGTGACTCATGTAATGCGTGGCAATTTCTCAAAGAATAAAAGCATGTGTATATGCGGATGTGCTCTTCGCATGGAAGTCGGTACCACTTAGTGAAGGATTCCCGATTCCCAATTCCGAATTCATATATCACTATCTATCACAGTGGAATTGAACATTCCTCGTGACCAGGAAGGTTCTTTCAAATATAAAAGATAGTGTTAGATAGAAAAATATAGGTAGGTTACTTACTTTCTTGCACGATAAATATCAAATCTTCTATTTTATCTGGAAATTAGTTGAATAAAATCGCTAGATGTCAGCGCACTGGTACTGGACTCTGACACGACGAAATCTTGCCAGTACATTTGGAATTTGAAAAAAACAACAACAAAAAAAAACATTTTTTTATGAATGTGGCATAATTAACCCCAGAAATCGTCTGTAATGCACAGAATTACTCCCACATCCCCTAATATGTTTTCATTTCAAGGTACGATATGCATGGGGAACTTTGATGTTTTTTTTTACTTTCCTTGCATAGAATCCATAAAAATTTACATTTTCTATTTACAATTCGACCATCGACCATCGACACAAATAAAAAAATATTGCAAGCGACTCCATATCTGTCTTTTATCCATGTATTTCTTTCCTTCGTACAATATATTTTATTTTACACTTTACAAACAAACATTCCATACTAAACGTTAATGCAGATAATTATTTTCGTGTTTAATATTTATAGAATACTAGCTGATTACCCGTCGTTTTTAGTTCCACTTGCAAGAGCAAGAATAAATAAATTGAAAGGCATTGGGAGTGTCACTATTCATCTTAGAGACCCCGAAAACTATGGATTCCACATTATGGGTGGTCCAAAAGTGTGAAAACACCGGAATATAAATTGAATGGCATTATATTTCCAGAAACTAGCATTGCAGGTTTGTAATAAAGGTTGGGGAAAATGTTGTAGGGCATATGACGATGACGGCCGCCATCTTGAATGCAACTTTAAAAGTTCAAATGGAAACCATGTCTTGCAATACCTCATTTCAATAGGACATTTTCCAAAGAGTTCAACGGTGTGCATAATTTTGCTCTAGCACCAACAGGGGAGAAGTTATTAACGTTTATTTTGTGTCTGTCACCACAAAACAAGGCTCGTCATGAACCCATGACCACTCACAGTTAAATCACATGTTCAATGTGATGACCATCGTGATCCACAGTTAAAGCCAGTCATGATACCCATTCGTGCAAAACCCTGCGTAAATTGGCTGCAGTAATTCTGGCACATGCATCAATGATGCGTTGCTTAAGGTGAACAATATCTCGAATTTTCTCAGAGTAAACTATGGCCATGACGTGTCCCTACTGGTAGAAATCCAGCGGACTGAGGTCTGGGGAACGTGGTGGCCACTCCACAGCACCTCGTCGTCCAATCCAAGTGTTAGGAAACTGCACATCCAGGGACTGACGAACACAATTTCCGTAATGAGGAGGGGCGCCATCGTGTTGGTAAAACACAGGGAATGACCCATTGTCAGACCACAGAGCTGGCAAGATGTCCTCTTCCAACATGCTACGATACTCGACCTCCGTTAATGTCCCGTTGACGAAGAAAGGGCCCACAACACGGGTCACCCACACACCACACCACACCACACCATCACCTTTTCGCGAATACCTGCAGATGCATCACACCATTGCGGGTTACTGTCCTACCAATATCGGAAGTTCTGCTTGTTCACCTAGCCCGACAGGTAAAAGTTTCCCTCATCAGTAAAAAGCACTTCTAAGGCGAATCGAGGATTACGCCGTATTTGCTCCATGGCGTTCCGTAAATTCCACACGGCGATCAGGATCGTCTTCTGATCGGTGATGCTGAAGTTGCAGATTATACGGGTGCCCCTTATTCAGGCTTAAAATCCGCATAATGGACGTGCGGCTAACACCACTTTCCTATGCTACTTCGTTGGGGACTCTTGCAGAATGCAGCCAACACAGTTGTGGACGTTGCTTCATCCGTCGCCTTGATTTTGGTTTATCAGCCACAGTCCCGGTTTCACGAAATTTTGCAAGCACTTTACTGACGGTACCATAATGGATGGGAATCCCATCTTGATGACGGTGGTTAAAATAGTCGGAAATCACCCTCGTGCTTCGTTCGCCGGAGATCAATACGATCTCAATGCGTTCTGCTTGCGTGAGACCCATGCTGTGTTACGTCAGCTGCAACTATAAAGCAAACATAAAAACGTTAATAAATTCGTCCCTGTACTAGAGCAAAATTATTATCGTGAGAAAAAATCCTATTGAAATGAGGTATTACACGAGATGGTTTACATTTCAACTTTTAAAGTTGCATTCAAAATGGCGGATTTCAAGATGGCGGCCGTCATCGTTATATGCCCTATAACATTTTCCCCTACCCCTATTACAAACCTGCAATGTTCGTTTTTGGAAATAAAATGCCATTCAATTTCTATTCAGGTGTTTCCTCACTTTTGGACCACCATGTAATATCGGTCGTTTTACATGTTACGATCTTCCTACCCCAACTCCTAGGGGTGTCAGAAGTGTTTTGGAATTGAATGGCATTGGGAGTTTCACTTTTCATCTTAGCGACCCCGAAAACTATGGATTCCTCACTAATATCTGTCGTTTTACATTTCACCCCTTCCCAGCTCGACCCCTAGGAGTGCCAGGACTGTCTTGGAGTTGAACGGCATTGGGTGTGTCACTATTCATCTTAGCGACTCCGAAAATTATTGATTGCATACTAATATCGGTCGCTTTTTATTATTTTTATATGTCACCCAATTCCCACACCTCCCCTAGGGGTGCCAGTGGTGTCTTGGATTTGAAAGGCATTGTGATACACTATTCATTTTAGAGATCCCGAAAACTATTGATTCCACATTAATATCGATAGTTTCACATGTCACGCCCTTTCCACCATCACTCCTAGATGTGCCAGGCATGTTTTAGATTTGAATAGTATTGGGAGTGTCACTATTCATACTAACGACCCCTTAAACAATGGATTTCACACTTACATCGGTCGTTTTCCATGACACCCCTTTCCACACCATCCCCAGAGGCACGTTGGAAATGAACTGCATTGGGTGCGTCACTATTCATCTTAGCAACTCCAAAAACTAAACTATCGATCACACACCAATATCCGTCGTTTAACATGTTACCCCTTCCTTACCCCACCCATAGGTGTGCCAGGAGTGCCTTAGAGTTATACGGCGTTGGGAGTGTCACTATTCATCTTAGCGATCCCGACAACTATGGATTCCACACTAATATCGGTCTTTTTACATGTCACCCCCTTCTCACCTCACCTCTAGCGGTGCCAGTTGTGTCTTTGAGTTGAACGCCATTGGGAGTGTCACTATTCATCTTACAGACCCCGAAAACTATGGATTCCACACTAATATCGGACTTTAACATGTCACCCCTTCCCACCCCTACCTCTATTGGTGCCAGTAGTGTCTTAGAGTTGAATGGTATTGGGAATGTCACCATTCATCTTAACGACCCCAAAAATTATGGATTTCACACTTATATCGGTCGTTACACATGTCATATCCTTCACACCCCTCAGCCCTAGGGGTGAGAGGGGTGTCTTGAGTTGAACGGCATTGAGAGTGTCACTATTCATCTTAGCAAACCGAAAACTAAACTATGGATCCCATAATATCGGACGTTTTACATGCTACCCCTTCCCCCCCCAACCCCAAGGTGAGCCAGTAGTGTCTTAGAGTTGAACGGCATTGGGAGTGTCACTATTCATCTCAGCGATCCCGACCATTATGGATTCTACACTAATATTGGCCGTTTTCGATTATTTTTCACGTCACGACCTTCCCACCCTCCCTCCTAGGGGGGCCAGAGTTGTTTTGAAGTGGAATGGCATAGGAAGTGCCACGATTCATCTTAGCGACCCTGAAAACTATGGATTCCACACTAATATTGGTCGTTCTACATGTCAACCCCTTCCCACCCCCACCTCTCGGGGTTCCAGAGGTGTCTTGGAGTTGAACGGCATTGGGTGTGTCACTATTCATCTTTGCAACTCCTAAAACTATTGATTCCACACTAATATCGTTCTAATTTTATTATTTTTAAATGTCACCTAATTCCACACCACCCCTAGGATTAACAGTGGTGTCTTGGATTTGAACGGCATTGTGTGTCACTATTCATTTTACCGATCCCGAAAGCTATTGATTCCACATTAATGTCGGTCGTTTTGTATGTCACCACTTTCCCACCCCACTCCTAGGTGTGCCAGGCATGTTTTAGAATTGAATAGCATTAGGAGTGTAACTATTCTTCTTAACTACCCCGAAATCTATGGATTTCACAGTTACCTCGGTCGTTTTCAATGTCACCCTATTCCCACGCAACCCCAAGGAGTGCCTTGGAATTGAACGGCATTGGGTGTGTCGCTATTCACCTTAGCGACCCCGAAAACTATGGATTCCACAATAATATCGCTTATTGCGATTATTTTTACATGTCACCCCTTCCCACCACCAGCCCTTGGGGTTCCAGGGTTGTCTTTAATTGAACGGTATTGGGAGTGTCACTATTCATCTTAGCAGCCCCGAAAACTAAACTGTGGATCCCACACTAATATCGGTCGTTTTACATGTTACCCCTTCCCAGCCCTACCCATAGGTTTGACAGAAGTGTCTTAGAGTTAAACGGCATTGGGAGAGTCATTGTTCATCTTAGCGATCCCAACAACTATGGATTCCACACTAATATCGGTCGTTTTCTAATATTCTTACATATTACCCTCTTCCCACCCCCAGCCATAGGGGTGCCAGGGGTGTCTTGGAGTTGAACGGCATCGGGAGTATCCCTATTCATCTAATCAACCCCGAAAACTGTGGATTCCGTACTAATATCGGTCGTTTTGTATTATTCTTACATATCACCCTCTTCCCACCCCCAGCCATATTGGTGCCAGGGGTGCCTTGGAGTTGAAAATCATCGGGAGTGTCCCTATTCATGTAATAGACACCGAAAACTATGGATTCCGTACTAATATCGGTCGTTTTGGATTATTTTTACATGCCACCTCTTTCCGACCCCCACCCCTAGGATCGCCAGGGGTGTCTTGGAGTTGAACGACATTGGGAATGTCCCTATTCATCTTAGCGACCCCGAAAACTATGGATTCCACACTAATATCGGTCGTATTCTATTATTCTTACATATTAAACTCTTCCCACGCCCAGCCATAGGGGTGCCAGGGGTGCCTTGGAGTTGAACGGCATCGGGAGTGTCCCTATTCATCTAATCAACCCCGAAAACTATAGATTCCGTACTAACATTGGTAGTTTTCGATTATTTTTATATTCAAACCTTTCCGTTCCCGACCCCTAGGAGCGCCAGGGGTGTCTAGGAGTTGAACGACATTGTAAATGTCCCTATTCATCTTAGCGACCCCGAAAACTATGGACTCCACACTAATATCGGTCGTTTTCTATTATTCTTACATATTACCCTCTTCCCACCCCCAGCCCTAGGGGTGCCAGGGGTGCCTTGGAGTTGAACGGCATCGGGAGTGTCCCTATTCATCTAATCAACCCCGAAATCTATGGATTCCGTACTAACATTGGTAGTTTTCGATTATTTTTATGTCAAACCCTTCCGTTCCCCACCCCTAGGATCGCCAGGGGTGTCTTGGAGTTGAACGACATTGGGAATGTCCCTATTCATCTTAGCGACCCCGAAAACTATGGATTCCACACTAATATCGGTCGTTTTCTATTTTTCTTACATATCACCCTCTTCCCACCCCCAGCCATAGGGGTGCCAGGGGTGTCTTGGAGTTGAACGACATTGGGAGTGTCCCTATTCATCTTAGCGACACCGAGAACTTTGGATTCCACATTTATAACGGTCATTTTCGATTATTTTTACGTCATCCTTTTCCACCCCTACCCCTAGGAGCGCCAGGGGTGCTTTCCTCCACAGTATTTCTTTCCATATTGTAAGTCATATGTGTACCTACTTTGGTCATCGTGAATGTCACCAATTAGCTTTGCGACTCCAAAAGCTATGGATTCGACACTAATCTTGATCTTTTTGACATTATAATTTTCACCACCTCTCACCCCCCATCCCGGTAGGTGGTGAACCTGAAGTGGAACGGCATTACGAGCGTCACTATTCATCTTACAGACCCCGGAATCTATGGATTCCACTCTAACGTCGGTCGTTTCGATTATTTTTACATGTCACCTCCTCCCACCCCACTCCTACTGTTGCCAGGGGTGTCTTACCACCCACAGTATTTCTTTCCAGTTTGCAAGTGATACGTGTTCCAAGTTTGGTTGTTATCGCTCCAGGCGTTCGAGAGTTATGCTGGAACAAACATACATACATACATACATACATACACACATACACACATACACGCATACATCCATTTTTTTATATTAAGATAATAACTAATACAAGGTTCACGTCTCTATCGGTTTTTGTTCAAAAGTTAAGAACATTCAATATCTCGGTTCCGTGAATTTTGGGACACCCTATATATCTCGAAATGTGACGTGATACACACATTGTGTGACTTCCTCTCAATTCCTCGCACCGAATTGGTAAAGAACACGTTATTTCATCCAGGATAAAGGAAAAAAGTTGAAATTTGTTCCCTAATGTTATGTATGTCATGGTTTAGGCATGTATTATAAATTAGTTTGTAATAATGTAAAGGAACAGAAATATTTGATAATATCTCTTAATTGCATATACTGCTAGTAAATTCATATTGAATAGAGAAGTGTATAAAAAACTGAATTAAAATGCAAAATTTAAATGTACGTATATTAGTAGGATATACATTTACACATGTACTTATATACAGTGCGTCCATTTCGATCTTCAGCCGAGAGATCGGGAGAAGCGTGGCGGGCGGCGGTGACGGTGATACCGACATTTGCGGCCTGTAATGCCCGCTTATTTTTATGGACATATGCAGACATTTATATAAATATTGCAAAAAACGAGCACTAACCTGTGTTATAACACGTAAAAGTTATTCTGTATTTCATCCAAGTACTGCCCTTATATACACAAATAAATACGCTTTAGAACCGATGTTAAGAGCCACAGATAATGAAACATTTTAATCATAGTTTTGACCAGTAAAGTCCTGCCTAAGTTTATATCCTTGAAAGAGTTTTGTGTCGATGGGGATCGTTTGGAGGTTTCGAACGTGCAACACTGTATCAAGATTACGCTGCAGACGAAACCGTTAAAAGTCAATGGTTTTCGTGAGCTTCCTTGCAATCCGAAATCTCCGAGCTCGAGTTTTTTGTTCCTTCGCGACTAGATGAAGACAGAGCAGTGAATATAGTGGCTAGCAGATGTAAACCAAGAGAGCGTTAATTTCGTACTGTGCGCAAGAGTGATATTCTTGGTTACTTGCCGTTACTTGTTTGTGTTATTGCAGAGTGTGTGTGTTGTATCAGTGAGACGATTGGAATGCCAGCCGCAAGGTTCAGTTAGAACAAAGAATTATTATATTTGACACTTACGTGAAAACAGACTTGTGTAAAGACGTGTGTAGGCAATTTGTACAGAAATTCCCAGGCGTTTCACCTTCACATAGAGATACGGTTAGACATCTTGTGCTTAAATTACGAGAAACTGGATCGTTAAATTTTAAAACACCTAAGCAAAAACGACGGATTCTAAAAGAAGCAAAACTAGATGAAATTGGTGCAGCGTTAGAACGTTCTCCAAACAAACTTCTACGCCGTGTTTCACTGGAGATGGGCGTGTCAAAATCATCAGCACATACAGCCACTAAGCCACTAAAATTAAAACCACACTCTTATAACACAGGTTAGTGCTCGTTTTGCAATATTTATATAAAAGTCTTCATATGTCCATACAAATAAGAGGACATTACAGGCCGCAAATGTCGGCATCTCTGTCAGCGCTGCCCGCCACGCTTCTCCCGATCTCTCGGCTGAAGATCGAAATGGACGCACGGTACATGTACTGTAACAAAGTCTTATGTGATTGTCACAAGATGGTATTTAAAGTATATTAGAATTTCATTCACCGCTATTACCCAGCCATGTATTTTGTACTGGAAGTCCATCAGTACGGTTGTTAATTCCAGTAAACTTCAGGAGGGCAGATACAGGCTAGGTGGTGTAAAATTATTTTAATAAACTTACATGCACCAACGGAGATAAAGATGATAATACTAAAGATGATTTTTATACAGAGTTAGAACCGGTCTTTGATAAATTTTCTCAGTATGATATGAAAATTCTGTTAGGTGACTGTAATGCACAGATTGGCAAAGAAGAGACATTTAAACCCACGATTGGTAAAGAAAGTCTTCATGAATTAAGTAATGATAATGGTATAAGATTGATTACTTTGCAACCTCAAAGAATTTAATTGTGAAAAGTACCACTTTTAAACATAAAGATATCCATAAATATACCTGGTCTTCTCCAGATGGTAAAACTCATAATCAGATAGATCATATTCTCATTGGTAAGAGAAGGCATACTAGTATAATTGACGTTCGTACACATAGAGGTGCTGACTGTGCCAGTGACCATTATTTAGTAATTGCTAAATTAAGAGAAAGACTCTCAGTGATAAATCATAAGCAACAAAATCTAAAAGTTATAAAATTTGATACAGGAAAGTTTACTGATGAAAGAATTAAGAAAGATTACCAAATTAAACTGTCAAATAGATTTGATGTTTTGCAGGATTTAAATGATGATGAAAATATAAATGAAATAGACGTAAATAAGAATTGGGAGCACATACGTAATGCAATAGAATCAGCAGCTAAAGAAAGTATAGGATACCATAAACCGAGAAAAAGTAAACCATGGTTTGATAATGAATGTCATAATTTAATAGAAATAAGAAATCAGGGTAGGCTTAGGTGGTTAAATAACTCTGATGATATAAATCTAAACAATTATAATAGAATAAAGCGAGAAGTTAACCGCACGTTTAGAAGTAAAAAAAGAGATTGCTTGAAAAGCAAAATTAACGAAATTGAAACAAACAGCAAAAATAAAAATATCAAAGATTTATATAAAGGTGTAATGAGTTTAGAAAGGGGTGGCAACCTAAAGTTAACTTGATAAAAGATAAAGACGGTGATTTTCTACCTGACCCAAGCGATATTTTAAATAGATGGAAGAACTACTTTAATGACCTTTTAAATGTTCATGTAGGAGATAAATCAGAAGTAAATGAAGTACACACAGCAGAACCTTTAGTTCCAGAATCTAACTTGACTGAAGTTAAAGATGCTATTAAAAGGCTAAAGAATAACAAAGCACCTGGCATTCATTTAATACCAGCTGAGTTAATTAAATATGGTGGAAATTCATTAATATGTCAAATTCATAAATTAATTTGTTTAATATGGAATAAAGAAGAAATCCCTCAACAGTGGGAAGAATCCATAATTGTTCCTGTGTTTAAGAAAGGTTATAAAATGAACTGCATTAATTACCGTGGAATTTCTCTCCTCTCAACAACATACAAAATATTGTCTAACATTCTTTTAACAAGACTAAACCCATATGCTAATGAAATTATAGGTGATTATCAATGTGGATTTAAACGTAACAGATCAACAACAGATGAAATTTTTCACATCAGACAGACACTTGAAAGAAAGTAGGAATATAATGAAAATGTCCATCAGCTATTCATTGATTTCAAAAAAGCATATGATTCGGTCAAAAGAGATAAATTATGTAATATATTAGTAGAGTTTGGAATACCTAAGAAGCTTGTTAGTATGGTAAAAATATGCACCAGTGAAACAGAAAGTAAAATTCGTGTGGGTATTAATATGTCTGACAAATTTACAATTCATGATGGGTTAAAACAAGGAGATGCATTCTTCATTGCTCTTTAATTTTGCCTTAGAATATGCTGTTAGGAAGGTAAAAGAAACTAAAGAAGGATTAAATTTAAATGGTGTGATTCAGTTGTTAGCATATGCAGATGATGTAGACTTACTGGGGGATGATGTGAATACAATTAAGAATAATGCTAAAATATTTTTCAAAACTGCTAAAGAGATAGGTTTGGAAGTGTTAGGTAATAATCAAAATCTAATTATAACAACTCATTTGAACCAGTTTCCAAATTCAAATACTTAGGAGTAAGTATTCTTAGGTATTAACAAATGAAAATTATATTAAAGAGGAAATAAAAAGTAGGCTTAATTCAGGAAATGCATGTTACTTCTCTCTTCATAAACTTTTGTCTTCTCGTTTAATATCTAAGAAACTAAAAGTTAAAATATACAAACAGTAATTTTGCCTGTTGTATTATATGGATGTGAAACTTGGTCCCTTACATTGAAAGAGGAACATAAATTGAGAGTATTTGAATATAAGATCCTTAGGAAAATCTTTGGACCTAAAAGGGATGAGGAGACAGGTGAGTGGAGAAGGTTACATAATTTAGAACTACATAATTTGTATGCATGTCCAGATATTATTAGAATAATTAAATCAAGAAGACTTAGGTGGGCAGGCCATGTGGCACGAATGGGAGAGGAAAGAGGAGTTTACAGGATTCTTGTTGGGAAACCTGATGGTAAGAGACCTGTAGGAAGGCCAAGACGAAGATGGAGGGACAACGTTGAGATGGACCTAAGGGAAATCGGTAGGGATGGAAAAGAGTATATAGATCTTGCTCAAGGTAGGGAAAGATGGAAGGCCTGTCTTGCTACAGCCATGAACCTTCGGGTTTAAGAAGGCTAGAGAGTTAGTTAGTAGTTCAGGAGGGCAGAGGTTTCTCCCAGAGTGCGTCGAGAATGTTTAGATTTAAGGTCTCTTAAAGTCTTAGTTTAAGAAATTGATGTTTCTCCATGTCATTTGATTTATAAGTTTCGCTGTGACTATTTTAAATTTATTGTTCAATTTTTGTTAGTTACATGTTAAAGATTATTCGGAAATTATTGAAAGATTCTGGGTTTGCATTTGACATATGCGATATTTACGTCGCTCTCTGAGCATTTGTATTGGTCTTCTTCATCGTTGGCTGAACCTTGACAGCGAAATAGCGTTTCATCCTGAAGGCGCCTTCCGGTAGTTCTTCCTCTTGACTCCCTTTATTCTCATTTCTTACCAAAGTTGGGTCCTTTTTCACAATCTTGTCGATCTTCTTGGTGTCTCCCGTAATTCCTGTGTTTGTTATTCTGAGTTGTCTTTGTGAATGTCTTTCTGTTTCATATACTGAGAAAAGGGATTAGTTGCAGGTGCAAAATATATTTTGCTGGAGAAAATTTCTTACGGTTAAACAAAGTTTCGTTACTCCTACAATGCAACTGTTTACATAAATCATTTGGTTGAGTTCCCTTAAGAAAACTATTTGTTTCAACTTATTTCGTTTCACCGAAAGATGCATTGTGCCGTTTGACACTTTCTTGTTACACTGAAACATATTTGTTGCTTATCGGAAACAAACCTGAGGTTTGCAATGGCAAGTGCGACAAAAATAAACATGGCGGATCCCGAAAGAAAGGAATCGAAGATCTTCGATTTTATTTTAAATTCGTGGGGATTTGAAGGCGTGATACCTACTTTTGCTGGTAAGTGTAACAGTATTGATGTTAAATGTTGTTAAATATGTTAAGTAGGAAGTGTAAATTATAGAAATATATACATACAGGCGTATGCAAATTTTGAGGTGGTTTTGTCTCGTACCTTAATTTGTGATTCCTATGCAAATATGTAATATCTGATCCTGCTGAATACAAAATACAATACACCACAAGTGGTGCAACGTGTTTTACTTTAATATAGTCGCGATAGCTTAGTTGATATAGGCTAGCATCTTGACTACCATACGGACAACCTGGGTTCGATCCTCGGGTTAGGTGAGCTGGGCCAGGCAGGCATTTCCCCAAAAGTTAAGATATTTTTTATAATAATTTACCTTTTGATTGTAAGCTACTGGCATAGCAGTGCAACGTGTACCGTGTTAGTTTCTATCGCATACTGCATCTTGTTACATTATTGGGTGAGTTGATCCACTGTACTCCCTCGAGAATTGCTTTGTGTTCTTTAAAACGACAGAGTTCGACGTTTTACGTAATATAAAATTATTTCCAGCATGCGGAAAACACAAATAACGGTGATATCTAATCCCAAAATATGGTCAGCATAAGTAAGAACTTGCCACGACGAAGTAGTCTCGCCTCGTTTTATTAGTAAAAACCTGTTGTATGCACACTCAAATATCTAAAGAACAAATCGAAAATTACTATCAGCCCCAAACCTAAATCTTCTAATCTAAAAATGTATAACTTCTGTTGTTATATGTCATACTCGCGTACGCTCGCAGGCGTGATCTTCGGCCACGTTGTGGGCGTAATCATGTTATAGATGGGGTAAAATGTCTGCATGTTTTATTTGATGAAGCCAAGCAAGTGTATAAGTTCGCTAATTAAAAAAGTTTAGAAAGTAACGTTATGTCTGTATGGGCTCGAATAAGGTACAAATATTCAAAATATTATTGTCTATTTTCCTAATAATAAACTGAGTAAGTAATAACAGTTTCAAGATAATTAGTTGGATGTTTTGCATAAACGAATTCAGTAGCGACACTAAATTGGAAATGCAATCTTTCTGCCATTCTCCTCGAATTCCTACCTTGCCTCTGCAATAAATTCTGACTCTCGTATTTTGAAATTCGGAAAGTCTAGCATAATTCCCTTACAGTAGTTCTTGGGGTGAAAATAAACTTTCTGTAAGTTCCCTAGCAACGTCCGTTTCCATGGTGAAGAACAAGCACGGTAAACGCTCTAAATAATTGTTTGTTATTATACCTCTAAACATTTAATTAAAACAACCACGATGTAAATATATTCGCAATGAATTTACCAATATATACGTTTCGTTTATTTGGAAAGTTTTGAACGTAACTATGTGTGTGTACGGGCTCTAATATGGTACAAATTTACTAAATATTCAAAATTGTATATTTTCTTAATAATAAAGTGAGTAAGCAATAACTGTTTCAAGATAGTTGGTTAGATTTCTTGTATAAACGAATTCAAGAGCGACATTAAATTGAGAAAACAATATTTACGTCTTTTGACATTTTCACATTTGTAAACGTAATAGAAAAATAATTGTTTTCCGTCGTTCCTATCAAATTCCTACCTCTCCTCCGTAATAAATTCTGACGCTCATGTTTTGAAATACGAAAAGTATAGCATAATTCCCCTACAGTTGTTTTGGGGGTGAAAATAAACGTTCTTTAAGTTCCCTAGCAACGTCCGTTTCCATGGACAACAACAAGTACGGCAAAAACTCTAAATAATTTTTTGTTATTATACCTCTAAACATTTAGTTAAAAGAACCACGATGTAGATAATATTTTCGCATTGAGTTTACCAATATATACGTACGTAAGTAATTGATTCTGGGCTGAAACTCCTTATGTAGATGTCACCCTTGTTTAAGGCACATTTTCAAAACCAGGAGTTCATTCATATGTGTGTTATGTGTGAGAAATATAATGTATCTCGACAATTAAGAATTGAAGGAAACAATATGAGCAAGAAAGAAAAGCCTTGGAAACGCTTGCTAGGGACGTGAAAAAAGGGCATTTTCACCCTTAAAGAAGGGCCGATTGAGCGATTTTTTAATTTTCTCGGTCATTTGGAACGATTTCATGAAGGGTCGTAATCGGGTGTTTTTCGCCTCCGGGGCTTCCTTCATGGAGAACATTTATGTCAGTGAGTGGTGGGATTGGGGCTATATATATATTGGACTCGGGTACTTTCGACGTGGCCTTTGGCCACGTCTTGTACGCTCGCATGCGTGACCTTCGGCCACGTTGTGCTCGCAATCATGTTATAGATGGGGTTCTTCATAGATCTTAATGACTTTGAAAATGTCTGCATGTTGTATTGGATGATGGGGAACATATGTATAAGTTTGAAAAGTTTAGAAAGTAACTTTATGTGTGTATGGGCTCTAATAAGGTACAAATATTCAAACTATTATTGTCTATTTTCTTAATAATGAACTGAGTAAGTAATAACCGTTTCAAGATAATTAGTTGGATGTTTTGCATAAACGAATTGAATAGCGACACTAAATTGAAAATGCAATATTTACGTATTTGGTTATTTTCACATTTTTGAACGTAATTGGATAATAACTGTTTTCCGTCATTCCCCTCAAATCCCTAACCTTGCCTCTGTAATAAATTCTGATGCTCGTATTTTGAAATTCGAGAAGTCTAGCATAATTCCCTTACAGTAGTTTTCGTTGTGAAAATAAACATTCTTTAAGTTCCCTAGCAACGTCCATTTCCATGGACAAGAACAGGCACGGCAAGCACTAAGGAATTGCATGCCATTATACACCCTAAACATTTAGTTAAAACAAGCACGATGTAGATATTTACGCATTGAGTATAACAATATATACGTAATTGTATCTGGGCTGAAACTCCTTATTTTGTAGATGTCACCCTTGTTTCAGGCACCTTTTCAAAACCAGGAGTTGATTCATCTGTGTGTTACTTATCTGTGAGAAATAGCTGGACAATTAAGAATTGAAGGAAACAATGTGAGCAAAAAAGAAAAGCCTTGGAAACGGTTGCTAGGGACGTGAAAAAAGGGCATTTTCACCCTTAAGGAAGGGCTAATTGAGCGATTTTTGAATTTTCTCGGTCATTTGGGACAATTTCATGGGGGGTCGTAATCGGGTGTTTTTCGCCTCCGGGGCTTCCTTCATGGAGAACATTTATGTCAGTGAGTGAGTGGTGGGATTGGGGCTATATACCGTGCGTCCATTTCGATCTGCAGCCGAGAGATCGGGAGAAACGCGGCGGGCGGCGCTGACGGAGGTGCCGACATTTGCGGCCTGTAATGCCCGCATATTTTTATGGACATATGCAGACATTTATATAAATATTGCAAAACTAGCACTAACCTGTGTTATAAGAGTTGTTCAAAGTGATGTCCACCTACACGCCTGGGAATTTCTGTACAAATTGCCTACACACGTCTCGACACGAATCTGTTTTCACGTAAGTGTCATACATAAAAATTCTTTGTTCTAACGTGAACCTTGCGGCTGGCATTCCAATCGTCTGACTGACACAACACACATACACACTGCAATAACACAAACAAGTAACGGCAAGTAACCAAGAATAACACTCTTACGCACAGTACGAAATTAACACGCTCTTGGTTTACATCTGCCTGCCACTATATTCACATCTCTGTAGTCGCGAAGGAACAAAAAACTTGAGCTAGGAGATTTCGGATTGCAAGGAAGCTCACGAACACCATTAGCTTTTAACGGTTCGTCTGCAGCGTAATCTTGATACAGTGTTGCACATTCGAAACCTCCAAACGATCCCCATCGACACAAAACTCTTTCAAGGATATAAACTTAAGCAGGACGTTACTGGTCAAAACTATGATTAAAATGTTTTACAGAGTATTATCTGTGGCTCTTAATATAATTTCTAAAGCGAATTTATTTGTGTATATAAGGGTGGAACTTGGAAGAATTACAGAAGAACTTTTGCGTGTTATAACACAGGTTAGTGCTCGTTTTGCAAGATGTCCACAAAAATAAGCGGGCATTACAGGCCTCAAATGTCGGCATCTCCGTCAGCGCCGCCCGCCACGTTTCTCCCGATCTCTCGGCTGCAGATCGAAATGGACGCACTGTATATATTGGACTCGCGTACTTTCGACGTGGCCAAGGCCACGTCTTGTACGCTCGCATGCGTGACCTTCGGCCACTTTGTGGGCGTAATCATATTATAGATGGGATAAAATGTCTGCATGTTGTATTGGATGAAGGGGAACAAGTGTATAAGTACGCTAATTTGAAAAGTTTAGAAAGTAACTTTGTGTGTGTATGGGCTCTAATAAGGTACAAATATTCAAATTATTTTTGTATATTTTCTTAATAATAAACTAAGTAAGTAATAACCGTTTCAAGATTATTAGCTGGATGTCTTGCATAAACGAATTCAATAGCGACACTAAATTGGAAATGCAATATTTACGTCTTTTGTCATTTTCACATTTTTAAACGTAATTGGAAAATTATTGTCTTCCTTTATTTCCCTCAAATTCCTGCCTTGCCTCTCTAATAAATTCTGACGCTTGAATTTTGAAATACGAAAAGTCTAGCATATTTCACTTACAGTAGTTTTCGGGGTGATAGTAAACTTTCTTTAAGTTCCTTAGCAACGTCCGTTTCCATGGTGAACAACAAGTACCGGAAACTCTCTAAATATTTGTTTGTTATTATACCTCTAAACATTTAATTAAAACAACCACGATATAAATATATTCGCATTGAGTTTACTAATATAAGTACCTATACGTAATTGTACCTGGGCTGAAACTGCTTATGTAGTAGATGTCACCCTTGTTTGAAGCACATTTTTTAACCAAAAGTTGATTCATCTTTTGTTGATCTTTGAGAAATATAATGTATCTCGACAATTAAGAATTGAAGGAAACAATGTGTGCAAAAGAAATGCCCGTGGCAACGGTTGCTAAGGACGTGAAAAAAGGGCATTTTCACCCTTAAGGAAGGGCCAATTGAGCGATTTTTGAATTTTCTCGGTCTTTTGGAACGATTTCATTGGGGGTCGTAATCGGGCGTTTTTCGCCTCCGGGGCTTCCTTCATGGAGAACATTTATGTCTGTGAGTCAGTGAGTGAGTGGTGGGATTGGGGCTTTATACGAGGGAGAATCAAATGAAAACCGCAAAAGTGCCATTAAAAATCTGTTTTTCTTTCTAGGTGTTTGGAAATTTGCAGACACAGTCCTTGACGTCTTTCCGAACTGGTAGTACGAAGCAGTGCCGGTAGGTGGGGTAGGATGTGAGTAACCGCTGATTCAAGATGGCGGCACCACTACGCAGTTGCACCAAGCAGGAACAGAGTGGAGTTATTAGATTTTTATGAAGTGAAGGTGTGAAACCGGTTGACATTCATCGGAGAATGCAGACGAAGTATGGGGACGCCTGTATGTCACAGCAGCAACTCTACGATTGGTGCAAGAAATTCGCAGAAGGTACAACTTTATTGACTGACGTGCCCCGTCCGGGTCAGGCTCAGCGAGTTGTGACAGAGGAGTCCATAGCCGCAGCAGATCAGCCTATTCAGGAAAACCGGCGTGTCACCCTGGCTGAAATGACTTCCTTGCTGAATATGAGCTTCGGTTCAGTACAACACATAGTGTGCATGACGAACTCCGCTACAGAAAAGTGTCCGCCAGGTGGGTTCCTCGACAGCTGACGCAGGAACTGAAAGTCCGTCGGGTTGATGCTTGTCAAGAGCTGCTGAGGCGTTATGAAGAGGAGGGTGAGGATTTCCTAGCTCACATTGTCACTGGGGATGGAAGTTGGGTGCACCATATTCAACCGAAGACGAAACGTGCAAGCAAAGAATGGCGACATTTGTTTTCACCGAAACCAAAGAAGTTTCGCAGCCAGCCCTCTGCAGGGAAAGTCATGTTGACTTTATTCTGGGATAAGAAAGGTCATATTCTGGAACACTACATGCCCCCACGTACGACAGTGACTAGTGCCACCTACACTGAGCTTCTCAAGAACCATTTGAGGCCAGCGATAAGCACAAAGCGAAGGGATTTCTGAGTGCAGGTGTTTTGCTTCAACATGATAACGCCCGTCCTCATTCTGCTCGTGCAACCATGAAAACCATCGATGACCTACGGTTCAAGTGACTACCACATCCGCCATACTCACCAGATTTGGCACCATCTGATTTCCACATCTTTGGTCCATTAAAACAGGGCAGAGTTTCAAGTCTGATGAAGACATCCAATCGGCGGTGCACGAGTGGCTACACAGTCAACCGAAATAATTTTTCTCACGCGGTATCGAAGCACTACCTATCCGATGGCGTAAGTGCATTGAACTGGGAGGGGACTATATAGAAAAATAATGTACAACTAAACATAATCCCTGCATTAAAATAGTGGAAAAAAATTCACTTGGCACAAAATTTGCGGTTTTCATTTGGTGCTACATTCACTTGGCACAAAATTTCAGGCTGTTCTACTTCATGTTAAAGTAACAGGTGTGCTTGTCTTCACAATAACACATTTCAGCAGGCTATAAGCAAGGGAACATCACAATCCTCATAAATCATGCATAATATTTCATTCCCTTGAGAGGGTTCAACACATTATTATGTTGAAAAGGTCAAACAGCGTGAAATGAAATTTTTGAAATTTTTATTGCATTTTTATTCTTTCACGCAGCTACATTCCACAAAATAAGTATTTTTATCTTGTACGCATAAAAATGGGGCATCATGGGTAGTATGTTATAATGTTCCCTGTGCCTACTCGGATAGTTCCAAGTTTTTATCACAGAAATGGTAGCCAGGCGCAAAGTAAATAGTAAGGTGATTAGAAATGTTCTCCCCCTTCAGTATTTCCTTTGGTTTTCCTCAAAAAATATTTATTTCTTCAGGTTCAGTTTTGTTTCATATGTTATACAGTTACTTGTCTTGCATGAGCATTCAATTTGGTGCATGTTTGTTTGGTTGTTAGGTTCGGTGTCTCTCTTATATATATATATATATATATATATATATATATATATATATAATCTGTGCAAAATCCCTATGCTTAGTAAGTTAAACAGTTAGATCGAATGGCTCTCTTCATAAACACTATTACGGTAATTTTATTTTTGCTTACTAGCATTGATTTTACCTACAAAACATTAGCAATGTGTGAAATATAGAAAGTACTTGATGAAATAAAATGCTGGTGAAAGTAGTTAGTCTGACAATGTGTTGTGCCCCTTTATCCACCAACATACCACACAAAGGTAAAGTGTTTTAATGGTGGTATCAGAAGCTTTTAGAGTACAGAATCATGAAACATATGTTTACGGAGTTATGGTAGTTAGAATGTATTCTGAAATGGTATGTTTCAAGCACAACGGAAATGCCATTTCACAATTGTGCTTGACATGTGTAAACATATATATCAAATCATAATAAAATCATGCAGATTTATGTAAAATAAATGTAATTAAAATAGGGAAGACTAAAACTAACTGCTTAACCTAGTCGTGTGTGAATTCCTCTCCCATAAGTTTTAGAGATACATTGGTAGGCCCAGCCTTGATTAGCCTACCTACAAACTTTCATTCAGAGAAATAATGAAGAATGATAATTGGCAGGAATCAATAGAATTTTGACCATATCCATTTTTTAAAATTTTATTCTAATTGAGAAAAATTTAGAATTTAGAATTTGTTTATGAATTCTCAAATAAGAACATTTTGTTTTTACATTTTCATGTATTTTTTTTAACTCGTAATGTTGTTCACGTACCTGTGGTTGATATTATACATATTTCACTATTATTTATATTGTTATGAAAGTTTAGAAATGTATCCGAGTGGAAAGTATAGTTTAATATTTCCTTGATTTTTGTTTATCTCAAAGATGACTGATGTGTCCTGGTTGGCCAATGTCAGTGAACCATGGTAGCCTTACTGCGCATAAAGTGGACTTAAAACACCAAATCAAATCAAATCAAATCAAATGAGTGAACCATGGAGATTGGAGCATTTTCACAATACCTGCTGGAGCATGAAGCAAGAAGTAAATATCAAAAGTGCCAGAAGTACTCAAGAATGATTGGCCAAAGCTACAGCACAAACTGAGATATACATTGGTAAGCATTTGTCTAATTTCTTTATAAATAAATAATTATAAAATTTCTAAACAATTAAACGTGCTCAATACTTTGTACAAATTAAACATTTTTTGAGAATAAAGTTTAACAAAGTAAAATCATATCTGGATATGAGTATGTTAACTGTGCATGTGTGGGTTTGTTAATATTTCTGTAGCATTAAATAGTATATTTTCCTCTTTCAAATGCACAGCAAATATTTCCAATAGTTACAAGGCACTTCATATTTTTCATTGTTGTTTATTTGAAGAGTCTCCTGAGATCAACAAACCTCGTATCAAGTGGTTTATTACAGATGATTGTTAAGTTTTTTTTGGTTCTACTTTATGCACAAATAGGCTAATTGTAACTGGACCTGCAGTTTAAAGAGGAAGTCAAACTATTGCCATGTGCCTCAACGTGAATGCAACATGGTAGACTCACGCATGAGTGAGGCACACATATATCTTTCCTAAGAGCTTCATTTGCATATTTTCTACTGGTGTGTGCACTATTTTCAATTCTATTTATACGTATTAACAGTATTGGCCAAAGGATATACAGTATTGTGACTGTACGTTTACGATATATTAGTTTCGTAATGTTATCATATTGGCAAGGGGTCCCGGGTTCAATAGCTGGTGGAGTCACATAGTGGTTCGGATCATCCCACCCCAATCTTTAGTTCTAGTCCCGATTAGCCTTACTGTGCATAAAGTGGATTAAAAATACCAAATCAATCTATTATCATATTGGCGAAATATATTATGCCTACAGAACACATTTATTCACTGATACCTCACAAATTGCATGTATCTCTGGTAATTGTTTAAATATACCATGAGTTTATGAAAAGACAAGGAAGGAATTGAGTAGCCCAGAATAGTAAAAGTGCCTCTTTCTATCACCTCACCCTTTTCTGTGTTGCAAGTTCAAGATAAACAACCATATTCCCAGATTGATTGGAGCATGAGGTCAGTTTTAGTGGTGCCCTTAATAGAGCATTTCATAAAATGTACAGGCAATATTATAAATGTCCTAGTAATTCATCTTGCAGAACTTCAGATGCGATAAGATATTTACATATACCTGTTGTAAAAAATCCTGCTAATGATGTATGGTTAATATCACAACATGGAATGAAAGCACAAATATAGCTATATGGAAATAATATATCTACCTTTTTTCTGTATTCTGGCTGTTAGTTATGTTTATTACTTCTGCTTTCATATTTATATTTTATAAATATTAAAGTCTCAAGAAAGCTGGAAAGTTACAAAGGAAATGAAAATTTTAAATTTTTGCCTGTTCAGGCTAACCTATTTTATTTGCAGTATAAGTTGTGAGTTTAGAGGTTCATAGTGTATTAATTTGGAACAAGCTAAATTATTTTACATGGCGTAGCAGTTAAGAGACAGATTTCGACCGTTGCTTCTTTTACTAATTTGTTTTTGCCAAACGTTCATATGTGTTTGTGCATACCAGGTGACATAATGGTAACACTTGTCTTGTAATTAAGGTGTAACAGGTTTGATTCTCAATGGAGACATATTCCACAGTGGTGGACGTTCCATTTTAAAACGTTGAGTTCTTATTAGCTTATCTGAACATAAAATGAACTTAAAATAAACTTTCATGTGTTTGTGCTTCTTATGTACAATATGATTTGATTATAAAGAACACCCATGCTAGACCAGGATTCCAAACTCTGTGGACCTGGGGTTGTAGCGCACCGTGCCAACCACTCCGTGACAGAGTTCAGTGTGCCAAATTTATAGTTTCATGTGATAAAATTGGAAATGAATGTTAATATCAACTGGTTAGAGGTTTTTGAAAATTACAAACTTCACTACTCTTACTTGTACACCTTTTACATTAGAATGCATATGCACACTCCATTTAATGAAGGAAGATTTAAGATTTAATGCAGCACATAATGTTGAAAATTTTAACTGGCTGGAAGGAGAGTTTGTTTAGTTGGACCTGGGAGTCAGCTGGGGAATGCATTGCAAGAATTTCTGCTAGCTGGAGGGATACCCCCATATCTCTCTCTCTCACTTCAAGACTATTTTAATGCTACCTGTTAAGACCAGAATACTTGCAATTGCGAGTATTGTTTTTGGAGAAGGACCAGCATATTGATGAAAGTTATGTGATGAAATGGTCCTCCCTGATGACAAAGTAATGCCTTGTGGATCCTTGTAATCAAGGTGTTCCAGATTCAATCCCTAATGAAGGCACAGTGTGGGTTCAGTCCCAATCTTCATGTCTGGGAATAAAATGTACTTACACATTTTTTTTCAGAGAGAAGGCCAATTATGGACACGTTTCGAAAGTTGCACGATATTTACGGTAACTGGCTGTACCATAAGTTTCATTACGCTGTCCCAAAAGTCAAATTCCGTGCATTTCGTGTAAGAACGAGATTCACCAAACTCACGGCCAGGAGGCTGGTTTGTTTGGTGAAAATCGTCTGCTGCTTGCGGACAACGTGCATGCTGATGGATTCAAACTGCACTAGTTCGGAAAATGTATTATAATTTTAACAGATAGTGATATGAAGCCACATGCACAAGACGAGTATGACTTAACTGTTCTTAGAATTCTATTAAAATGAGTAACAGTGTACAAAGTAGAGTTTATTTTTGCCATAGGGACATTCCTTCTGCTGGATGCCATGGGGAAACTTCCTCTAAAACAAAACGCTGCGCCTGCGCTTTCGCCTAGATTTTCACCAGATTCACGAGCCCAGTTATTTTCATTGAATGCGTTAGTTTCTTTAAGACTTTCGGAACACACCTTATGTTTCATAGACCACTGTGCAAAAGGCAGTACTCTTAATTGCTGAGCTGTGGCTGGGTACTAGGCCCTAACGAAAATCATACCAGGTAATAAGAGATCCAGTGGTTACCAATTAATTTAATTCCAATTTTACATTGGTCAACAAGCCTAGACAGAACAAGCTTTTATTATTTATATTTATGCCATTATTTATTCATATTTAAAACTATATGGTGCAAATGAATGTATAAAGTTTAACAAATAGAAAGGAGTTAATTGTTTGGGCAGGATTTCAACTTTTATAAGAAGAGGCTGTTGTCTTACAAAGATTGAGAACCACTGCACTAGGTGGTGGAAGGAAAGTGAAGTTTCTATTTTTGTTAGGCGGTTGGGGGACAAATATTAATAGTTTTGAACTTCCACAAACCGCAATGCAAGTTGATCATAAGTGTTTTGAAGTGTCTACTAGAATTTGCAACATTATTACACAGAAGTTTGTAAATTGACCAACCAACCAGTAATCTATATTTTATGTTTGTTTTTTTCGTTTCAGTTTTCTGGAAACATTCAAAGGCTGAGGGCCAAGAGAATCTATGCCTTCTTTAAAATCAAGTGGTACTCTGACTGCAATTATTTTGAAGTCAATAATGTCTCTGTGCCTACAAGCAACTTTTATATGTAATCATTTTTTAATAAGAGCTGTAAAATAAATTTGTAATAAATTTGTCAGTGTTGATGTATGTATTATGTTTGGAAGAAAGAGTTCCTTGTGTATAGCATTTATTTTTGACAATTCTAGCCATATCATGTAAAATTAACGTAAACTTCCATGTCTTCATATTATAATTTTGTGTATTTGTGCATTCGAGTAGTATAATGTAGGGTGAAAATCCATATTGGAAACTTCATGCCATTAAAGAAATATTCATAATGATTTTCCATTAACTTTTCTTTCTCTGCTACGTTCATTGAATAATACGCTGCATGTTAAAAATACAGTCTCGCCTTACACAACTAACATCCCGCATTACAAACATGTGCACACAGGTTAGAGCTATTGTAGTATATACAGGTATCATATATAGTATAGTATAGTATATAGAATGTAAATTCATAGCATTTCCAACATTAGTGGTGTTCTTTATATTCCGTCTGTCCTTGTGTTTCGAAGTCTTGGGCCTCCCCGATGGCACAGTGGTAGTGTCCTCGCCTTGTAATCAAGGGGTCCAGGGTTGGATACCCGGTGGAGGCACATACTGGTTAGAATCCCACTTTAAACTGTACGTCCAGTCCCGGTTAGCCTTTCTGTGCATAAAGTGAACTTAAAACAACAAATCAATTAAGCAATCGAGGTGTTGGACCTGGTTCAGGAACAGAATCAGAAGGCTTTGATATTTAATGCTGCTGCTCCAAACCCGATACATTCTTGATTGTGGTATATAAACTGAATATTACAATAATATATAAAATAAAACATGGAATATCAACTATTGTAAGTTCAGGCACAAATGACCAAATCAAGCCACCCACCTTCCTGTCATTTAATAACTTCCGAAACGCATGATAACTATCAGCATTCTGTCTGTTCGACAAAAGGTTGACCTGCATTTTATCTTTGCATAAGAGGACTGTGGTAAGTAATTAAATATATTTCGTAATTAAGATTTACTTTAATATAATATAGCTATCAACTGTAGAGCAAATCCCCCCCCCCCCTTTTGAAGGGTTTCATAATACTTCAAGATATTTTTGTTATTTATAATATCAATGTGAAGAAATGGAGTACATCACATAGTTGTCTCTATGGTGAAATATACTTCTATAAAGGTAATGCAAAAATGTGTAGTGAGCTTTCAATGTGTGTCTGCAACATACAACATACAGTGCCTCAAAATAAAGTTTCACCTTTTGAGCTAAGTGCATGGAATTAAGTGTAGATTTTCTACATAATGGTAACAGAAAAGAACCATAGATGTCCAGTCAATAGGGCATCCGACTACCATACAGAATACCTGACTTTCATTATAAGAATATGTAATCTCGGGAGGGAATTTTCAATCTGTCCTAGTACAACAAGTAGCTCAGCCACTCATCCAGCCAAAATGAGTGGTGGTCTGGGGAAGAAAGAAGCCTATAGCATGGCTCTCACCACATTTCCACTTTGTAAAATGGGAAAAAAAATATATTGGTTCTACTACTTCCATGTCCCCTTTGTACTGCAATTAACAGGAAATTTCTGTACTCCAGGATGTGAAATCATTGAAGACTGGTGAGGGAGGAGGAAGAACTCCATTTACATGAATGTGTGTTAAATATTATGATATGTATATTATATTTATATATATCACAGTATATATTTGAAAGTAGTGTGTGAAATCCTGGAAGACAGGGGAGGATTTTCCCTCGCCAACAATTCTGTCCTACAATTCTCCAAAGATTCAGATGGTAAAAGAATTAGTTTGCTACTTTATGTCCTTTATAATATATATATATATATATATATATATATATATATATATTTATAGTGTGTGTAATATAAAATGAGTGTATGTATATACATAGATATTAGCACTCTATATTATATATATTATATATAAATATATAACAAAATATAAAATATTAAATGTATGTATATGTATTTATATATACTTTCTTTCATTTTGTATTTTATATACACATACATATCTCAGGTATTTATAAAGTAGCAAACTAATTCCTTTATCAGCTTAATTTTTGTAGGACAAAATTCTTGGTGGGGGTAAATTCCCCCTGTCCTCCAGGATTCCATGCTTTATAATAATAATAATTTCAACAAAATATCCTTTACTGCCAACAAATTGGTTTGTTTGATGGTACGAATTATCTTGTTCAGAGAACTACACCCAATTCGATACCCCATACAAGAGATTTGGTTGGATGAACAAAATTAAGTCAATCAAATAATTTGTACAGGGAACCTCAACGTTTTGCTCGCGTATAACAAACAAGGGATTTGTTTGCTGTAACTAGAATTTGTTGCAGCCAACCAGACTTTTCTCTCAGTGTACCTGTGTTGTTCTTCTTTTGATATGAGATAGGCTAGTTTGTTGATTGTTCCGAAAAATTATGACCTGCTTAGATAATTTACGTTTCGGTTTGGTAAATCTTGTCCTAATTTATTAATCTTTTCGTTTTGATGCGGACAGGTAAATAATTTGTGCTCAGGCGTATTATTTATCTGATGAAATGCACGGCACGTACTCTGTTGTCTTAGGTTCATCTTGTGCAGGCGTGTCCCATCCGGGCTGTGCCCCGTTAGGAAATGTAAGCACACCTCGGGTAGGTTGTAGGTGTGTCCTACGTAATCTTTCTGTATGCAGGGGAAAAATACCTAGTTCAGCTTTGTCCCACTCTTCTTGCCATTGCCGTATAATTTCAATGTCTATATCTGTTCTTGTTCCAACATATACTTCCAGAAGCTCCTATATCCTGTCTTCCTCACCCTATCTAAACCAATAAGTTGTAGCTCTTTTTATTACTATTTCATCTATTGGTATCATCCCTGTCGTTACAAGCAGTGCAAGGGTAGACTAACAAATCTGCATATGCAATTACGTCAAATATTAGGATCAACACCATGCTTTGACCACCTTTGCTCCCAGATGCACATTTATTTGAGATTTGGTGAGCTTCAGAGCCGCTTTACACGGGGACAGGTCGGAAAAAATTGGATCCTAGATCAGCCACCCAGAGAATCGAACCCGGTTATCCCGTAGTATGGCGTCAGATGCCATACTGACTATACCACCTCGATTGAAATAAACTTGAATATCATAGTCACAACTATCACATTAATTATTCAAATACATTGATATTGTTAAATAATACTTCAGTGATTGTATTACAACTTTATTCACACTAACAAAATGAACAAATTTACTTATTCAAGTGTCATTAAAATTCACACTACACATTAAGCTTTCATTGCAGTGTTATATGTAAGATTTATAATCTATTGACGAAAGCACACAAATCTATTACTAGATAGGGATTCTTGTTTTCTTAATTGAATCTGCTCATCTTGCTTCTCCCAAAGATGGTGATGATGTGCATTCTTAATCAGTAGTCATGGATGTTTGGTTCTAACCAAATATTACTGCCTTACTACATGGATCCCTAACTGAATAACTCAATGGGTGACCAAACTGGTGTCACTCATGACCGAAATTTTGAAATTTCAAATTAGTCAGCGCCTGCTCTGTGAAAGCGATAACTAGTCGGTTTTCGATCTCTCCACTGAAGATATTTGGTTCTAGACGTGGATAGGACGTGGGTGATTTTGTGAATATCCCTTCATCAATTCCATCTATTCATGACGCATGTTCATCATCGCGATTATCCACAAGTGGAAGAAAAGCGATGCAAATAACAAAAATGAAAAGAACTTAATCAGCCACGAAGATTCCAAGTATCAGAGGTATATTTCCTGTCTCCTGTGCTTCAGTCAGGCCATACGTGCTTCAAAGTGGGGACGGAAATATTCATTTTCTGAATGTTGCTCCTCTAACAACAAGATTTTTTTACAAATTTGCTTTATTCTGTGAAATACATTATTTGAATTGTGACGCAATCCATAAGAAAGCTGTCTGAGCTACGTGTAAATAATACTTCTAAATCATGTCGCTTGAGTGTAACGCTTAGGCCCACTACTCTAAGACAGTGTAGTGTGTTCATACTCTTTAATTAACACTTTTTACAAATATGTAACATGATAAATTAAAATACTAATTATTTCCAGTAGGTTTAAACAAATACAGCACAGTTTTACACAGAACGAAGTACACAAATTCAACTCCGCTGATTACACTTACTCCGAGAAATAGACCGATGATACCTGTAAGAGAAACTGAAGAGAAAAAGTTGTTAATGTAGAGGCACATGCGTTGAATGCAAATATTGAATAAGGAAGGTCAAATTACACACAGAATAAATATATACAAAATATCATTATTTAAGTGACGTAGTCAATAGCAATTTTTTTGGTGCTTGCTTTATAAATCCAAACCATGAGTTGAGGGATATATACTGAGATATGATGTCACTCAATAGTCACGCAGTTCATAAAATCAACACTTTGAAAGTCGCGTATTATATCACTTGTTCTACTTACATTTTCAGTTACAAAGCAATGCGAGAAATTTTAAAATGGCGCTTACACCAGATAAACGATGCCATGAGCAATTTAATGGCCGATGTAAAAAAATAAACAAAATGTAGATAACTTATACGTATATATATATATATATATATATATATATATATATATATATATATATATATATATATATATATATATATCTGTGTGTGTGTGTGTGTGTTTCTGTTTGTGTTTACATATATATGGATGAAAACGAGGGTCGACCCCCGTGGCGGAGTGGTGTAGTCTGCCTGCAGCTCGTGCAGGAAGCAGTTCGTAGCGAGCTCCGCTCTTCGCGTTAGAATGCTTAGTGATCGAACTGTCCGAGTTAGCTAGGGCCGTGTACGGTTGGGTAGTGTTGTGTTAGTTTTTTTCCTTTGGAGTGCAAGCGAGGTTTTGTTTACAATTACCGAGAGCGAGTGAGGATACGATGACATAGATCACGATGAATACACAAAGAGAAAACACTTTGAAATTTGTATTCATTGATGTAAAAACGCGACCCACGTCATTGGATTTTCATCGATGGTTTCATGATGTCTACCAAGTGCTCAGTTTTGAAATAGATTACTTTCGTAAGTGTTTGTACGTGAAATTTGCGACAAAAGTGGTAGGAGAAAGGTTACTAAATGATTTTGGTGCTGAGGTAATCTATAGTGGCGTAGATGATGACCATAAAGTTGAAGTAGAATGGGCCCACCAGCGACATGTAATTGTCAGATTCCATGTAGTCCCAATTGAATTAAGTGCAGAAGTGATAAGTCGTGTCATGAGGTATTATGGGGAAGTGTTGAAAATTGAAGACGAGACATACTCTGCGGATCACATTTACCCTACTCGAACTGGACGTTTCTTGATCAAAATGATTCTACGTAAACCCATACCCTCATATGTAATCATGAATGGAGACTCCTATTGGGTAACATACCCTGGGCAGGCTCGTACCTGCATCGCGTGTTCAGAAGAGGGTCTGTTAGTAACTCAGTGTCCCAAGCGTCGATCCCCTGGGAACCAGCCCCGCAGGGGGCCGTTTAATATACCCACTGATAATGTACCGCTGGTATATGAACCTACTGTGCTACCCGTACGGACTAAACCAAGAGATTCAGCTCCTTCAGTTGCAGAAGTCCCTGCGTCAAGAGATAACAATGGAGGGAACACGGATAGCCCCAGAATTGCCGATGAGGAGACAGGTACCTGACACGAAGTTAGTATGAAGAATGCACCCACAGGAAGGGAAGAGATGGATCAGCCAACATTGACCACTTCAGAGGAGATGCATCACATACCTCCACCTCCACCCCCAAGTGCTTTGTTCGCGGAGGCAGAATTCCCCGTAGTTACCTCCCCTAGGAAATACCGGGCAATATCTGTATGAAGGTTACCGTCAGTGGCGGAAGAGTCCATGGTGCTACGTAGAAAGAAGAAGAAAAATAATGAATGCTTAAGTTCCACAATAGTTCATAACGAATTAAAGTAGAACCTGGTACCCCAAAACAAGATGTTTCAAAGGTTAGTTTAAAAAGTAATTCAGCAAATGTAACTAAAGAAAAACCTTCAACGAGTAACAAACTTACCCCAGATTTATTAGTGGAAAGCTTAGTTAATGCATTATAGGCAGAAGTTAGAGATCAGTAATGTTGAAGAATGTAGGTAACTTTAGTTTTCTTTTGTGGAGAGTTATAATCATGCAAATATTTACCTTGGCATCTATAAATTTGAATCAAATGCAAAGTAAGACCAAAATAATGGCTCTCAATGACTTTCTCATTAAATCGTCTATTGATGTCACCCTCTTTCAAGAGGCGGCCATAGACGATTTTTCTGTACTGAGCATGTTTAAAGTATACAACAATTTTACTTCCTTTGCACAAAGGACTGCCATAGCATGTAGACGACACTTGGATTTACGTAATGTAGTGCCCCATCCCACGGGCAGACAAATAAGTGCCAAATTAGGCTCAGTGTTTCTCTGTAATGTGTATGCTCCGCCAGGAAGCCAAAATAGACGGGAAAGAGAAGATTTTTTTCAACCGTTGTAGGGGCCGAGTTGACATCCCACACACTAGATACTATACTAGTGGGAGATTTTAACTGCGTAATTCGTTCACAAGACCAAAATCCAGGATACAACTTCTCACGTGCGCTTTATGAATTAACGCAGTGGTTACAACTCCGTGACGCTTGGATACACGCCAACGGCGAAAGTACAGGTTACACACATATCACCTCCAATAGTGCGTCAAGGATCGATAGGTTTTATGTCGCACCAAGATTTCAGGAATATATAATTAGTGTTCAAAATTTTCCAGTATGCTTCAGTGACCATAGTGTTCCAATTCTCAAAATAAATTTAGATTTGATCAAACCCCGACAAGGTAGCGGATACTGGCTTTTAAATAGCACATTATTACACAATGGTAGTTATGTCCAGCTAATCAGGGAAACGTGGAACCAACTCAAGGCCTCTCGGCCAGTGCAAAAGACTCTAATCGATTGGTGGGAAACTCGAGTTAAGCCTAAATTTCGTCAGGTCAGTAAATTCTTCAGTGCAGAGGTTAGTAGAGATCAAAGAAACAAATATAATTTTTTGTATGCAGTATTGAATGATCTCCATCGTTTAGCACTGAAAGGTAATTTCAAACCACAGCACTTAGCCAATATTAACAAAGCTGTTGACTGCTTTATGTGGAACGATACAATTTTCCGGATGGCAATAAATGAGGTCACGTTATCAGAGAAGACAGGTGGGTTGGCACTAATACACGCGAACACACAGGCAAGAGCATTGTTTGTATAGACTGGCCTTCAATCAGCTTTCTCACTGCACGAGTCAACGAACCAAGCATGTATACAGACGATAATACGGAACTTTCCATTATAAAATCCCATCGATATCCAAAGTATCCCAAAAAGGTTTTTGTTTTATAAGGACATATCTTTACAAGTATGCTACCAGTTATTACGACATGAGACAATTACACCATCTGTTAAAAATTATATAGCGAAATCAATAGTTCAAAGAACACAGTACCACGAATAGTCAGGGATTTCAATACACATAATTGGCCACACATATGGGAAAATGTCTCCGCCAACCACCTTTCAAAAGCTGGCCAATCAATATGGTACAAAGTGGTTCATCGTGTTATAGTGACAAGAGATAGGACATACCAATATGGAATCAGTGACTCTCCAAACTGTATATCATGCAACGTGCCAGACTCTTTAGCCCACAGGATAACGAAGTGTTCGAACTCCTCCACGGCATGGAACAAATTGAGAACAATGCTCAGTCGTATATGCCGCACCTCATTAACAAAGTTTACGGATACATATATAGTTTTTCCTGATTTCAATTTTTTTCAACAACAAAACAATGAGCAGTACAATGGTTGATAACTGAATATTTATTATATATATTTCACAATGACGAGAGCAGTTTTCAGAAACAGTTCACTATCTTCTTGCAAGAACAATACAAAAAATTCATCTCCAAGCAAGGAAGAAATGGTATGCAAATTTCTTAATAGTGTTTTATACTTAATTTAGGTCAAACAAAAATGTAACGGTTAACCAGATAGAAATACAAATTGTAATAGCAGTAATACACTTATGTAAACAACAATGTAATTCCATAACTTGTATATCAGAATGAGACAATAAAAAGAGAGTGGTTAGCACATGACTCTACGACGCCAGGGATCCCGGGTTCGAATCCTGGCCTGGGCATGAATGTTTGTGTCCATTCATCAATTTCATCGTCATCACTAATCCTGGATAGCAAAAATTTTAATTTTTCCCTTCTTTTCCAAGTATTTTTATTTAACTGAGGTTGAGAACCGAGCAAACGACAGCCACAGTCACAGAAGACATTTTGGGCTGTGTGTGGCAAGAGTTGGTTTATCGTGTGATCATTTGTCGGGTCATACGTGGCTCACACATTGAATGTTTGTAAGGTGTGCGCTGACAGAAACCTCAACGTATTACTTAAAACATATCGTATTCATGACAGTGATAATTTTCGTAGTTCGTAAAATATACATTTTTGAAAATGTTACCGGACTCTTTGCATACTCTGTATATTATATGTAAGTTATGTCTTAATTTATTGGCTAGTGAACTCCAGATATAATTTTCTAAGTTAAAATTAGCTGTGATTACTTACTGAAAACATCTAACGGTCCGCGAATAACTTTCAGCTTTACTCCATCTTCAGACTGATAAAATTTGAGGTGAAGAATACGCTTATCTCTTGGCCCCCTTTCGACACTGCAAATAGCAAGAATTTTCTTCTTTGATTATTGACTTTCATTCAAGTGATAACTTTTTATCTGCCATTATGTTCTATCAATTTTTCAAGTCAAGGGTTAAAAATTACAGGGCGCACGGTTGCTATTGCGCCTGAAAATTTTCACCTGGTGATTATATTTTTAAATTCAGTAATAAAAATACACTTTTTTTAAAATTTCCAGTTCACTAATAGACATTTATATTATCTTCCTTTTAAAATAAGGAATACAGAATTATTATTTTTAACATTTGAGTGTTTTGTATATTACGTGTACCATTAAATCATGATAATAAGCAAGCTATTAGAATTTTGTTTACTGCTTTCAACCGAATTTTAAAATCTGCGGTGATATGATTACGTCGGCCATATATTAGAGTAGTTGTTACCAGTTGAGCCTTCTTTAGGACTGCCACTCGAGACCAAGAATTCATTGCTATCAGTATCAGTATTGATTACCTTAATCTTTCTCCAATAATTGATAAGTGATCAATAACACTTTGGGGGTCAAAAATCGATTTTTTGTTATTTTTTGTACATTTTAGGTAAACAACTGTTTCCAAATATGTTTATTGATTGTTTGATAGCTGTTTGTTATGAAAGGGCGTGGCTAGATATTGTTTACTTGTTGTTTTATTGATCACGGATTAGTTGAATTAGTTAAAAACAGGGTGGATAAAAAACCACGAGTATTTTTAAAAAAATCATTTTGATATTTTCTTTGATTCAAATCTGATTTTTTAATGAAAATAGAATAAAAAGGACACGCTTAAAATTACTTGTATGTTTTCTGGCACCATACATATAGATATATGTTTTTTTCATAGAAAGCCTTTAAGTATTAAACGGCCATTTAAAATATTTGATCAGTTTGATTGATTGATTGATTTAGTTTATTTTACTTCGCGTTTTGTGCCTCTTGGCTAATTTGCGAAGATGGGGATGAGTGATGAAATGATGAAATTGATGAATGGACATTCACAAACAACCAAGCCTGACCGGGATTCGAACCCAGGACCCTTGGCGTCGCAGCGCGATTTGCAAACCACTCGGCCACAGGGTCGGGCTTGAACAGTTTGACTAAAGCATATAAAAAGTTATATATTTTTTTTTAGTCTTTGTAGCCGAATTTGGAACTCTGCTTAGTGATAATTTGCAAAAAATGAGCTGTCATGTTTATTTAGAGTTCAATTTAACGGGCTGCCTTCCTAGAGGTCGGACGCGTTTTTCCTTATCTCCGTTTGCAGGGGTTGACAATATGTGGTGAAGTGATCTTCTGACGAGAGTGAACGTTGTGCTGCAGTGAACGTGATTTTTGTGAGTGCAAATCTTTGCAGGAGAAGCATTTTGAGTTTGAGTGTTTGTAGATTGGCTTTATTTTTCTGGCAACATGGGTATCACAAAAGAAGAATCGAGCAGAATCGAGAGCACAATAGAGACAGTAGTGCAAAATAACTGAACTATAAACTGGGGGATCTGGACGAGAGGATAGCCTTGGCCTTCGTTAGCGACAAAGTACAGTCGCTAATTAAGACATCTCTGACGCAGATGATAGCCGAGGCTGTGGAGGAAGCCGTTTGTAGAACAACGGACGAATACGATGCGGAAATGAAGGCCCTCAGATCCACCGTGAGTGTGTTACATTCGCATATAAACTCCATTGAGCAATACGACAGTAGTAGTTATGTTCCCGGATATGGGCCGATAAATCAATTGATTGGAAAAGATCGATGAAAGATCAATTGATGATAAAGGGCAGTGAACAAGCAAGCATTGTTTGTTTTTGGAGGAAGGCCAGAAATGGGCGGGGTTTGAGATATGGGGATGGGTTTTGATTGGGTTTTGGGGTATGGGGAGATGGTGGCGTGGGATGATGAGTGAGAGTGTTGCCTGAGAAAGGTGAAAGGTTACAGATGAGAGTTTGAAATGACGAAATCAGGATGTGAGTGTTTGGCTGTTGGGTGATATGGAAGTGGGGTAGAACAAAGGAGGTATTGTGGAAGGTGTAAAGGTTAGATATAAAGTTCGTTGTATGTTAGCTGGAAATGTTTGTGCGTGTTTATCGATAGTGGTGTCATTGTATGTGTGGTTCGTATAGGGTAACGACCGTATGGGGTAACGACCGATGGAGGGAGAAGTGAAAAAGGAAAAAGTTGTGGAGAAAAAGGGAGTAAATAAAGTAAATAGAAAAAAAGTACAATTTGCGGAAGGGGATAGTGTGTATAGTATTCCGGGGTGGGAAGAGGATAGGAGGGGTACGTGGGCGTTGGACGCTTTGCGCGAAAGGATGCGCAGAGAAAATAGGTGCGTGATAAGCAGGGAGGATGAGGTATATAAGGGCGATTGATCTGTTTATGTTTACATCACAGTGAGCACCCTGTGTGGCCATCGTCTTCTTCCAGAGACTACCTTTCGGAGCCAGTTTCGAATAGATACTATCAGCGATCTAGCAGGTATATCATAGTAAGTATATGATGGTAGATTATTACGTTGTTGTAATGTTTTGATTGATTTATCGATTGATTGATTGGTTTAGTGTTTGAAGTCCGTTTATGCACAGTATTAACCTTAAAGTAGAATCCGAATATTGATTGATTGATTTAATGTTTTAAGCCCACTTTATGCACAGTAAGGTTAATACCGGGTATCGAACCCGGGGGCCTTGATTACAAGGCAACGACGCTACAACTGCGATAAGATTAGTAGGTTGTTGTAATGTTTTGATTGATTGATCGATTGATTGATCGATTTAGTGTTTTAAGTCCACTTCATGCACAGTAAGGTTAATCTCGAGTGGACCTACAGTTTAAAGTGGAATCCGAATCACTATGTGCCTCCACCGGGTATCAAACCCGGGGACCCTTGATTACAAGGCAACGACGCTACCACTGCGCCAAAATTATTATGTTGTTGTAATGTTTTGATTGATTGATCGATTTAGTGTTTTAAGTCCACTTCATGCACAGTAAGGTTAATCGGGAGTGGACCTACAGTTTAAAGTGGAATCCGAATCACTATGTGCCTCCACCGGGTATCGAACCCGGGGACCCTTGATTACAAGGCAAAGACGCTACCACTTCGCCAAAATTATTACGTTGCTGTAATGTTTTGATTGATTGATCGATTGATTGATTGGTTTAGTGTTGTAAGTCCGCTTTATGCACAGTAAGGTTAATCGGGACTGACTCCACAGTTTAAAATAGAATCCGAATCACTATGTGCCTCCGCCGGGTATCGAACCCGGGGCCTCTTGATTACAAGGCAACGACGCTATCACTGCGCCATCGAAGAGACCATCTGTAATGTTAATGCAAGAATTAGTGGATTATTGTTACAACCCATTACTACGAGATGATGTAAGAGGTATATCTTTTTTATTTCTAGCCTTCATAAAGTAGAAGAACAGTTTACGAGAACTTTGACCTCACCTCACCGTGAATTCCCGGCTATCATTGAGGAGACGGATACATCAGAAGTTGAAGACGTGTAAAAATAAAAGGTGAGAAAAATGTTACCTATATTTATTGATAGGTTATAAATCACCACCCTCTTCATCGGTGATATTGATAATAGAAGGCGTAGCAGGAGGAGACGGTGACGCCGCAGCAGGAGAAGGTGGCGTAGCAGCAGGAGACGGTGGCGTAGCAACACGAGGGACCGGCACAACGGCGGGAGGGACTGGCACAGCGGCAGGAGGGGGTGGCACAGCAGCAGGAGGAGGTGGTGGTGCAGCAGCACCATTCCGGACGAGTTCCAGAAGAGGTTCCGGCAACAACCCGAAGAATCGAGCGGCTTGTTCTTCGTGGTTACGACGGAGCCTGAAAAAAGAAGGGAGTTAGAATAATAATATTTCATATTCACACATAAATCTGAAAATTACGGAATTTTTATAGGTGGGGGTGATGATTTAATAGATATAATTGAAAAAAAAATATATCACCTTTCCTGGATCTCGTCGATCTCTGCCTCCAACTATCTTCTAAACTGTTCCCGCCTGGCGATGAATCCGTTGTTTTCGGCAACGATACGCTGGAGTATTTCCACCAAACGTTGTCCGACGCCCTCCAATTCATCGGTTAAACGGTCACCGGCTGCCTGCTCCTCCACGTTAACCCCTGCCACTCCATCCGTGTACCGGCGAAATGCCCTCCGCAGGTTTCGGATTTCTTCCTGCACATCGACGTTAGCCACATACAGAAGGAAGGCCTCTAAAAGGGCCAACCCCCGATTGTTCTAAAACAAATATATAACTGTAATCAAGGTGTACGTGCGATATATCTAACATATTTTTTTTATATTTTCAGATATGGCATCCCTACCATTTGAATTCAATGTATTGCATGGGAATCTAAAAGATACAGAACATTCCGGGGAACGAAGAAATCTGTGGAGCAAGGTCCAAGCTCGCCAAGTGGAGAGACAGATCGCATGCTACATAGATTTCTGCGAGGAGAAAGGATTAGCAGAGAACCTGATGAAGAACCTGGAGGAGGTCTGCCGTGATATGGAAGTCCAAATCGACACGCTCACTAAAATGTTTAGTTACATATCAGAAAAAAAACACGTCCCCAGTATTTGGGGATTTTTTGGAAAATGTAAAACAGGCACAGTATGTGATTTCTCATTTATCCCTTCGTGTATGTTTTGAAATGAAGGAGGTTTTCAAAAATATTCGAAAACAAAAAACGGAGGAGACAAAAAAGAACGATGAAAAGGAGATGGAGAGCAAAATGTCAGAACTTCTAAAGAAAAGAAAATTGGACAAATAAATACTAACACCACTAATACACTAACACTTTGTCCGATTTTTTTTGTCTACACCCGAAAAATTAAATGAGAAAATGTATAGGTGATTTAGTAAATGAAATGTATATAATTGCAGAGATCGGTTTTATATATGTATTGTAAAATATAACTAGATGGATGTGAAATGTTTATAATAAAATATATTCAGAAAATATGTTATTTTTATATTAATATGAAATACCTGTACGTTAGTTAAACACATTGGTGACATAACTGTTTTATAATCAGAGTTCCGGATCTGCTATTCCATAAAGAAAAATGGTTCGAATCCCATTTTAAACTGTAGGTCCGGTCTCCGTGACACTATGGTGACATGCCTCACCGGTAAAAATACACAACAATTCGAACCCTCGATTTTGATTGGTTGTTTTAAGTCCACTTTTGCACAGCAAGGCTAATCGGGACTGGACATACAGTTTAAAGTGAGATCCGAACCGCTATGTGCCTCCACCGAAAATCGAACCCAGGATCCTTCATTACAAGGCGACGACGCTATCACTGTGTCATCGGGGAGACCTAGCAATTCGAACCCGGTGTAAACTGTAGGTCTAGTTGTGATTAGTCTTTCTACATAAAATAAGTTTGAAACAGACAAACATGCAAATTACTTACCAAATTTCCGTTCTCCATTTCTGTTCTGCTGCAGACGGTAAATGTGAAGAAAGGTTGCTATAAATATTCCATATATTGACGGTATAATTTGATCCAAATGTTGTAACATCCTCCTTGTATCATTTAAAGGTTAGCGGTCAAATTGTAATTGGGAATCAGGAAACATATTTTACAAGTTGTTTTGACATACTAAAGGTTATAGAGGTTACGTAGCAATTAGTGGGAAACATATTTTACAAGTTGTTTGATGTTCTCTGAAAGTATCTCTATGTATCATTCTAAAGGTTAGGGGTTACGCAGCAATTAACAGTCTCGATAAGAATTTCACAGTGATTCTCTGTTACATTTGAAAGTATTGAGAAATAATGAAGGAGTCGATACACTTTCGAGTCTTTTTTATTCTCCGGTGTTTATAAATTCTGTGTTTCAATATATCGATTGACGCAATGTTTAAAAGTTAAGGATGAAATTGCAATCAACAGTTTTGAGATGAGGGTTAAAGGTTTACAAAAGGAATAAACCCTAAGGAGGTTATTTGCGGCCGATCTTTTACGAAACTACACAGAACAGACACTTTAAAAATATGGAACCGGGTTTTGTGTCAAATGATGTTTATTGAAAACCTGGGCCGGCCCGGGCCCCTAGGAAATAATGAATAACGTTTGGTGAAGTTATCACTGTATGCTGAAAACCAGGGCCGGTCCGAGCCCTTTGGAAAATGGTGAATAGCCATCGGTAAAGTTATTCCTGTAGGTATGTTAAAACCAGGGCCGGTGCGGACCCCCGGGAAATGGGAATAGCCATCGGTAAAGTTATTTCTGTAGGTATGTTAAACCAGGACCGGTGCGGGCCCCCGGGAAATGGGAATAGCCATCGGTAAAGTTATTCCTGTAGGTATGTTAAAACCAGGGCCGGTGCGGGCCCCCGGGAAATGAATGGGAAATAACCAACGGTAAAGTTATTTCTGTAGGTATGTTAAACCAGGACCGGTGCGGGCCCCGGGAAATGAATGCCAATAGCCAACGGTAAAGTTATTTCTGTAGGTATGTTAAACCAGGGCCGGTGCGGGCCCTCGGGAAATGGGGAATTTGGTGGTTATCACTATATGTTGAAAACCAGGGCCGGTGCGGGCCCCCGAGAAATGGGAATAGCCATCGGTGAGTTATTGCTGTAGGTATGTTAAAACCAGGGCCCCCGGGAAATGAATGGGAAATAACCAACGGTAAAGTTATTTCTGTAGGTATGTTAAACCAGGGCCGGTGCGGGCCCCGGGAAATGAATGGGGAATAGCCAACGGTAAAGTTATTTCTGTAGGTATGTTAAACCAGGGCCGCTGCGGGCCCTCGGGAAATGGGGTTATTTGGTGGTTATCACTGTATATTGAAAACCAGGGCCCTCGGGAAATGGGGAATTTGATGGTTATCACTGTATGTTGAAAACCAGGGCCTTTCCGGGCCCTCGGAAAATGGTGAATGACCTTTGACCCCGACCTTTGACCCTGACCTTTGATTTTTTTTTCTTTTCAAAATTTCAAATCGTTATATCTCTGTACCTAATTGAGATAGAAGGGTGATCGATAGGTCGTTGAACTCGGAATGAAATCCTCTTTCCATTGGAAAAGGTTTCATCATTCTAAGATCAACAGTTTCCTACTTCCTTTATTACCAATCGTAGACTCCCCTTCCGACCACTCTACTAAAAGGTCTCGATGTGCAGATTCCAAATCTGTAACAGTTTTCAGGCTAACTCAATCAGCAGCGTGACTATACCCTTTCAAATGTTTAGGTTTTTTGAAATTTTGCCAAGTTTTAGGTTATCAGACAATTCGACCTCTGCAATTGTTGTTCTAGTTTATTAGAAATATCTTTTAATTATCAGAGAATTTGACCTTGTCATAGATAAACACCAGGAAACCGTTACATATTTCTATAAAGTTTACAAAACAGTCAGTAAACCGTTAGATAAATCATTAAAACAAAAAAGGGGTCATAGATATCGGAAAGATTGTTACTCATTTCCTGGAAACTTATAAATCAGACAGGAAAACCGTTAGAATCAGTATTGTGATGCTGAGGTATATAACACAGACACCCTCTTTCGTGAGTAGTTTCTGGAATGCTATTATCCTCCTATCATGGACTTACAGTTATCTGCTGACGAATTGTTAGTGTTATATCGTAACGGGTATTACAAAACAGCTGACCAGTTACGAAAACTACTGGCGTACATTGCACAAAGAATAATTGAAGGAGAGACTGTCTCTTTAGTTGAAGAGTATGATCAATTACTGCGGGCGGTAACAACAACAACTACACCCGAACTTTTCGGAAAAGGAGCATCATCGTCACCGATTATCCACACATCCAATACTGCATCATCTCAAGGAACTTCAAGGAATGCCGTATCCAGACCAGACACGAAACCTCTACCTGGACCGTATTGGAGAGAGGACCCCTTACCGACAGTTGAACAGTCACCTCAGAATATTTCTGAATCAAATAGAAGAGGTAAGAAAAGAAAACGTGATACAATACCTCGTGAACACATAGGAAATATATTGTTACACAATATTCAGGAACGTGAGTACCCTAAATTTTGTTCCAAAGGACAACGTGTAGAATTTAGTTTCTCACATCCTCCAGAAAATGTCGACCCTCACAGTCGGATTCGTCAAAGTGTTGAAAACCTTCTCATCTATGTGAAAAATAATGCTAAGGACGGAGATAAAATAGGTTTAACACTATCTAACATATCCGACACAAATGTTAAAGATATTTATATCGGGTGGCATAGAAGTGATCAGTTACATAGTGATATGGTATGGACTGTTATGCATAAAATACTACAAAGTGCAAAAACATTTTCAAGTACAGACCGTCTAATTTTGCAGGCTGACCGTGTTGATATACCTGTCGGAGGAGGAGGAGACGGTAAGCGTGCCTATTGTTTACCAAATTATATGCTAAGTACACTGAAGAGAAGTGTTGTCAGTGTACCAAATACAAAAAATCCTCTTTGTTTAGCTGAAGCTTTGGTTATAGGGAAAGCCTATGTAGATAAAGATCAATCGTATACACAATACAAAAAAAAAATAGAAATCTTCTTAGACCTGTTTTTGAACTAATGCGAAAGGCAGGTGTAAATCTAACAGACAATACATGTGTCGGAAGTGGAATTCCTGAACTCAAAAAATTTCAGCAAGTTCTTACAGAATATAAAATCACTGTGTACAATAACCTTCGTGATGTTAAAGATATTCTTTTTGAAGGAGAGGTCGAGAACGTCTCCAAATACATATATCTTCTATACGACAGTACTCGGCAGCATTACGATGTTATTGTGAACCGTGTTGGAGTTTTTGCAGCAAAACAGGAATGCCAGGGATGTAACGAACTTATATTTTGTAAACCATATATTCATCAGTGCAAACAAATGTGTTCCATGTGCCGCGCAATCCCACCATGCGTACCTGAAACAGGAGTTTATAAAACATGTCAAACATGTCACAGGATTTTCAAAAATGAGAAATGTTTTATAAATCATGTTTCTACACTATTTCGAAACGGTAGAGTATGTAGTGAAATCCAACAGTGTCCTCGATGTTTTAGAATTGTTCTCACAAATAATTCGTATGAGAAAGTACATAGGTGTAACATGAAATACTGTACCGTCTGTAACTGTGGGAAACCTATAAATCATATGTGTTACATGTCCATTCCAAAAACTAAACAGAATTCGAAATTTATATTTGTGTTTTATGATTTCGAATGTTATACTGATATTCCGTACTGCGATAAAGAAAGAACTTTTCTTCATGTTCCGAATCTTATCGTGGTACAGACAGCCTGCCATGCATGTCATAACAAAGAGGATTTAACAGTTTCGTGTTCTGTCTGTGGTACAAGACAGTTTATATTCTGGGATGATCCTGTAGAAACATTTCTCTGCTATCTCGAACTGCAACATAAGTTTTCCAATATAACTATTTGTGCACACAATGCACGAGGTTATGATTGCACGTTTATATTGAAAAAAAATGTTGGAAAAAGGGATGAAACCTCGTACAATCTTGGATGGAACCAAAATCATCAGTATGACGTACCAAAATCTCTACTTTATCGACAGTCTTAATTACGTTCAAACGAATCTTGCAGGGTTTTCAAAACTGTTCGGTCTTCCAGTGCAGAAAGGATATTATCCGCAATTGTGGAACACATACAAAAATCGAAATTACATAGGACCTACACCTCCTCCTTCTGCATACGGATATGAATATATGAAAACAATTGAAGATCAGACAAATTTCATGTCTTCGTATGATACTGAATGCAAAAAAAATATGCTTTTCAACAACAAAACAGAACTACTCCAATATTGTATTAAAGATGTTACTCTGTTAAGACAAGGATGTCTGAAACTGAGACAGAATTTTCTGGATATATGTAAAATATATATCTTTAGGAATTGTCTCACTATAGCATCAGCGTGTTCATTAATTTACAGGCATACATTTATGCCCGCTGACACTATAGGCATAATTCCTAAAGGAGGTTACCATCATGCAGATAAAATGTCAAAATTTGCGTTGAAATGGTTGACCTATGTTGAAGAACAAAATCACATAATACTTCTCCACGGCGGACGTACTCGTGAAAAATATGTTTTAGGAGGACGTTATAAAGTAGATGGATATCACGAGGAGACAAATACAGTGTACGAAGTGTATGGTTGCTTCTGGCACGGCTGCAGACGATGCATATCAACAAACAGGGACATGTATCCTAAAGATATCGCGGAAGATGAAAACACTCAGGAAAATGACGGTCAAACCAATAGTGACATGCTAAACACTGCAGCTTTTAGATACGAAACAACATGTCGTAAACTTGCAGCTTTACGTTCTGAAGGTTACCGTGTTGTCACAATGTGGGAATGCGATTTCGATAGAATATTAAAAACTGATCCTGAACTCGATAGATATCTATCTACACACCCTATTGTCTGCTGTATTCCTTTAAATCCGAGAGATGCCTTATATGGCGGAAGAGTTGAAACAGTCAGAACTTATTACAGAATCAAGGAAAATGAGAAATTACAATACAACGATTTTACAAGTTTGTACCCTTATGTGAACAAATATTGTACCTATCCTGTAAGGCATCCTACCATATTTTTAGGAAATTCTATTCCTCCAGTCGATGAAGTTTCAAACATGGAAGGACTTGTTAAATGTACAATTCTACCCCCTACAACCCTTCTCCACCCTGTTTTACCCTCCAAAATAAATGGAAAACTGGTGTTTGTATTATGTAAAGAATGTGCTATCACACTAAAATGTGAAGGTATTTGTGAACATTCAGATGAACGGCGTGCACTTTCAGGAACTTGGGTTATCGCAGAAGTACGTAAAGCTTGTAGTTTAGGTTACAGAATGTTGGAGATGTCGGAAGTGTGGAAATATGAAACATCTATGTACAATCCTGTTACACAAACTGGAGGACTGTTTGCTGATTATGTCAACACATTTTTGAAAATAAAACAGGAAGCCAGTGGTTGGCCTACTTAGTGTCAAAACAGAATGGATAAAGAAAAATACCTACAGGACTATTTTGATAAAGAGGGGATTCTATTGGAGGAAGACAATATTGAGATCAATCCAGGAAAACGTACTTTGGCTAAACTTTGTCTTAATTCTTTATGAGGCAAATTTTGTCAACGAGATAACCTTTCCCAAACATCTATTATCAAGCAGTCGAAAGATTTCCTCGATAAAATGACCGATCCTAATATAATTATCGGAGGAGTTATATTTATCAATCAGGATACTGTTATAGTAAACTGGAAATATGTTGAAGAGGCAATCACCCTGAACAGAAAAGTAAACGTTCCTATTGCATCTTTTAGGACATGTCATGCTCGTTTGAAACTGTATGAACTTCTTGAAAAATTGGATGACAGGGTATGTTATTGTGACACAGATTCGGTGATTTACATAGATAGTCCTGAAATGGAATATCATCCCCGAACAGGTGATAAATTAGGGGATCTCACCGATGTATTAAGTAATTTCGGTCCCGATGCAATTTGTGAAGAGTTTGTCTCAACAGGACCAAAAAGTTACAGTATGAAAATTAAAAAACCTCTTTCTGAACCCCAACATATCTGTAAAGTTAAAGGGATCACTTTAAACACTTCCACATCAAAATTGGTCAACTTTGATACTATATGTGATATGATGAACAATGAAAAATCTGACGTTACAGTAGAAAATATCTTTAGAATTAGAAGAACAAAACAATTTCAAGTTATCAGTACAAATGAAAAGAAATTGTTTCAGCCAGTATTAATGAAACGTTTTTTTGACCACCAACATTTATCATTTCCTTTCGGATACCGTACAGACTAGGTTATAAATACGTCTGTAATCATAATCTGTAATACTGTAATAGGTATTGTAATAGGTTTTAACCTATAGGTCCAAAGTTCAAGTTTTTGTTCCAGGTGTTTTTTTATATTGTATACTTGTATTATATAATCTTGTACAAAATAAATATAAAATGTATTAATAGTCTGGTAAACCGTCATTTTCTTTCAAGTTCCTGGATACAAATCTGTAAAATTTTTGCTTAACATAAAATGATTCCTAAACTTATCCATCCTTTTACAATGATGGTTTGTGGAGCATCAGGAAGTGGAAAAACTACTTTTGTAACAAAACTTGTCAATTCTATTTTTTCTTTTGTCGAAAAACCTGTTAAAAAAATAGTGTGGTGTTACGATCAGGAAAATAATATCCCAAAAGATATCGGTGATGTGGATTATCATAAAGGAATTGTTAATTGGCAATCATGGAACGGAAAAACTCCCACCCTTATAGTGTTAGATGATCTTATGATGGTTGCTGAAGGAAAAAAAGGTTGCAGACCTTTTTACGAAAGGTAGTCACCACAAAAATATTTCAGTTGTTTTTATAACAAAGAATCTTTTTCACCAAGGAAAAAATTGTAGAGATATTTCTTTGAACGTAAAACATTTTGTTATATTTAAAAATCCACGAGATATGAACCAATTTACTGTTTTTGCACGACAACTTCAACCTCATCGCATGAAGGAACTTGAAAAAGTATATATAGATGCAACAATAGAACCTTACAGTTATTTGTATATTGATCTTTCCCAGTCAACACCGGAACCTTTACGTTATCAAACAGATATTTTCAATACAGATCATTCAACCATATATCTTCCTCAGGATTGCCTGAAACCTCGAAATGAAGAAAACGAGGAAGAGACGTACCAACTTACGTTCTAAACAGAATATTTCTTTTAAAACACATTCACCTTTTTTGCACATATTTGAAAAATTCCCCAACAAAAGTTCGTAAAACATTATTGAAAAGTGCTCCCATAAAAACAATCCGTTTTATCAGTGAATGTTGTCTGAATGTTTTAAAAGGCAATATAAAACTTCGACCGTCTGTAAAACATCGTCTAACACCTTACAAAACTGTTTTACGTAGACTTGTAAAACCTAAAGTAGATATCGAGAAACGAAGAAAAATTCTTGTTCAAAGAGGAGGGTTTCTACCCCTACTTTTAGGATCTCTACTATCAGGTCTTCTCGGAACTCTCATTCCACATTAAAAATGACACCTGTTTAGAAAAAAATGGTTGTTCTTTCACCAGAACAATTGACACGTATTCGCGGTTCCGAACAGTCTATAAATCAAAAATTATCTATTCTGGATAAAAAAATGAACGAAATTTTTAAAATGAAAAATATACCAGATGACCAAAAATGGCGTTTTTATAGAAAAGAATTGGATGAGTATTTATGGTTGCGTCGAAAATCGAAAGAACCATTAGAGATTCCTATTATCCAGGATAATGGTGATTCTAGTATTTCACCAGGATCAACGTATTTTCCTCCAATCCTGGTAGAAACATTACCACGTAATACAAGACAACAGTTAGAAAATATTATTGATGAGTATCAATCTACAGCCCAACGTCTAATCGAAAAAGATCAGAAAAAAACACTTCCAAACCCGAGATCGTTAAAATTTTCATCGTCATCATCATCAACGGAAATTAATGGTCCGTCTCGTAAACGGAAACCTGCGAAAAAAAAGAGGAAAAATGTTATTTTACATGTTTCCAGAAAAACTTCACCTTTTTGGAGAACACCTGATGCATACAAACTCGTTCCTTTAAGAAAAAGTCGTAGACAGAGAGACCAATCATGGGAGTCCCTAAAATAAAACATGATAAAATTCTTGGTAGAATATATTACGATCCTCAACACAGAGCCTCATTTTCATCTGTGGATCGTTTATGGAAAGCTGTACGAGATAGGAATATATCTCGTGATACAGTAAAAAATTGGTTAATGCACCAGGAAACATACACTCTCCACAAAAGTGCACGAAAAAGGTTTCCTCGAAACCATTATAATGTATGGAACATAGATATGCTCTGGGAAGCCGACCTTAACGATATGACATCGATACAAAAACATAACGACGGATTTAAATATCTCCTAACAGTTATTGATGTATTTTCAAAATATGCTTATGCATTACCCCTAAAAAATAAAACAAGTAATTCTGTAACCGAAGCTTTCAGAACCATTTTTGAACAAAGCAAAAAAAAACCTGTCACATTACAAACAGATCAAGGAACAGAATTTACGAATTCTGTGTTCCAGAATTTTTTGAAAAATGAACAAGTAGATTTTTCGATCGCGGTTAACCACCCTATAAAAGCAAGTATAGTGGAACGTTTTAACAGAACGTTAAAAGAACGAATGTGGAAATATTTTACAGCAAATCAGACAAGACGTTACATAGATAATTTACATCAACTTCTTGAAGGTTACAATACTGCGATCCAACGTTCCATAGGGATGGCACCTCAAGATGTAAACGAAACTAATGTTTACACAGTGTGGAAACATCTCAATAGACACAACAACCGTATCTCACACACAATTTCAGATTTGAAAGTTGGGGACATTGTGCGAATTTCTGTTGTTAAAGGACATTTTGAAAAAGGATACGAACAATCTGTAACATTCCAAATATTATATATTCAATTTGGGAATATTACTCGTACTTTTGGTACGTCTATAGAGTTTATTTCGGAGTAAATAAACTCTCCACCGCAAAATAAGATAGCGCTACGGCGTTTAGATGGTGTTGCCATCTGTCGTAGATAAGCTAAACTATACTCTCCTCCCCCCCCTTCCCCTTTTCTTGCACGATTCCCGATCGTCATTAACTCAGTTCGCATCCGGTCTTCGAAACAGCCACTTACAGTCGACTAGCAGCGGAGCAGGATCGCCTTGCCTATACGCAATTCCTTCGCCCACGCATTGTAATGGTGAGATGGGAATACAACTTTGGAAGCCACGATTTCTAGACTCGTGAAGAGGCGCATGAATGCAGTTACGTGATCCAGACCATGTGCTTGCGATTGTGATAAGGACCATCAGAAGGATTGCATTAAGGTATAGTGGACGTTTATAGATTTCGATCCTGTTACCGACTTGCCCTTTTTGAACTATACAATTACCCTCCTTTTCTTGTGATTATTCAGCGAACTGTTGTTTTGGAGTTCTTCTCCAACACATTACCCCCCCCTTTTTGACTCTTGGATATAAATTAACGTGCCGAATATATTGGTACAGCGCTTTCGGATAGTGAACTCCAATAATTTATGCATGCATTTTTTGGAACTGATAATGATACCAAGTGAAAGTACGCCCAACACGAAACCTTAGACATTTCTACCCCAATATTTCGTATAACAGTCCGAACCCAAAGAAAGAGCGATTAGCTGTCTATTCTCATGCTCTTTTTGGAGACTGAATAATCGATTGTGATAAAAGAAAGTAAATTTGTTTTCTTTACGCAATAAATTGCTGTGTAGACCCGGTTGGAAGATAGGAAGCAACGGCTTAAAATCGTATTCGTTAAACGACATTGCCCATTTTATGTAACTCTTCCCCCCCTTTCCCGCTTCAATAAGTCATATCCCCGGAACACCTTAAGCAGTAGCCTCAAAGCCATGCACAATATATATATACATGTATATGTAGGGTACATACTTTTGATTGTACGTAGTTGTTAAGGATTCATTGTTATTGAAGAGTACCTCCGCAGATTGTTATCGGCATTGTGTTGCCTTTTGTTAAGTAGTACTGTTACGGGAACGTAGATTTTTCAATTGCACTTGTTCCTTGTACTCGCCCCTTTTTGTAAAGAATATTTACCCTCTTAAAAAGGAGATGTTGAGGGTCATGTAATAATATTTCACGTTGTTATTAGGAAGTCAAGATAGTCTAAAATTGTTGAAATAAAAGGAGGTTAAAATTGAAGTTTTCTTTCCTTTATCTTTTCGTGCTTGCTTCTGTCCCGTTAGAGTTAAATTGAGCACATTGAAAGAATGCAATATATATGTACAAATATATGTTTTCGAATAAGACCCAGGATACTGTCCTTGAATGGTTAAAGTCATTTACACCTTTTTTGACTGTTCTCTCCCCCTCCCCCTATTTTTGCTTCTTTAGAATATTACGATGAATGTTAAATTATGCATGCCTGTTTGATCAATTAGTATTAAGAGGGTTAATTGTGAATAAGTATTTTTTTTGTGTCGTCATTTATTACAGGAACAATTTTTCTGTTGACAACATAAATAAGTGAAGTAGTAATTGGAACGGAATCTTCGTGATTTTGACCGTTCCTCGGATTCCTGCGTTTAGCGGAACGCGACGTTACCTTTCTGTTGGTGGTTTACATGTTTGGAACATATTTGCTCAACGGAAAAGTAGCGTCGGAAGGTGTTTGTGACCCTTGCTTGGAGCAGGCACTAAGAAGGGTATATTTACCTCGCGCTTCCATTAACTATACATTAACGTACCGGGTTAGTTAGTTGCCTTAACCAGACAAGCGTCATAAAGTTTTGGTAACAGAGCAGGTTTAGTGATTTACTTTACCTTTTTCAAGTAACTTTGCAGAAAGAAGAAATTTTTTTCACAACCCCCTCCCAAAATTTTTTCCCCTACTTAATTTTTCTCGTATTTTTTTTCCTCTTTTGACATAATGACTATTGATGTACCATCCCCGTATGAACAATCAACGTTACCCCCCCCTTTCCCTCTGTCTTGGATTTCCTTCAAGGTGTCATTCTTCCACAAAATTCCTCGCCTTTACGAGAAACAATTCGTTTCCAGACGGCATCCTTCCTGTTTAAGGGAGTGTCTCCCATCACCGGTGAGGATCTTACCCCATTATATATTTTTTTGACCCTTCTCCATAAAATCATTGCCTTGGATTTGATGGATATTGAATCTCTCCTTCTAATGGCGTTACCATTTACCTTACACCCTCTTCGCGAAAGTTGGATGGAAGGTCTCCGACAGAAGTTGCCGTGGCATTCATTTTTGACACTGATCTGGCTCCGACTTATACCTGCTTCAGACATGCAAACATTTCGATTTTCTATCCTTCACCGTATGCAACAACCAGATGAATCTTTGTATTCCTTTCTCCGAGATGTGTACGATGCTACCCAGGTGCTGGCCGTTGAGTGGTCTGAACAACATTTACTTGAGGTTTTGCTAGAAGGGGTGAATTTCCCTGCTCGTTCTTTACTTTTATGTTATCCCCGTCCTCAAAATATCCGTGAATTGTTTAACTTGGCTCAACAAATGTTTCAACCTGAATTAAAATGGCATACGCACATGTATTCAGAGTCCCATACAAAAACGTGCCCATCTTCTTGTTTCGTAGATGCTTCGGATAGGCCTTGTGAACCCCGTCCTCACGTTCCTCAACATAGGGTCTTGGCAAGTTCGCCGCCCTCAATTTCACATTCTATGGAGTCTCCCCAGGAGTACTCACACCCTTCCTCTTGTTTGCCTTTAATACAGTCTGATTGTCCTTCATTTCTTCCCTCGGTGGTACCACAAGAAGTTGTCATGGATTCTCCGTTACCAACGAGTTCAAATACCTCGTTACATGCTCCTGTTTCCTCTCCTCAGCCATCCTTACGGAGTTCTGTCGGTGAGGATGCTCCTCCGCTTCAATTGCATACAGAACACCCCTTTTCCACCGACAATCGTTTGTTTCCAACGATTAAGGTTCTGCTAGGAGATCAACCGACAGTTGCACTTCTCGATACCGCTTCATCGGTGTCGCTTGTTTCTTCTGTATTGTTGGGACAGATTAGAAGTGGTTATTCTATTGATCGAAACGCAACGATGGATTTAAAGGACGTAACAAATCGGGTTTTTTCTTTGCACTCTCGAACTGAACTTACACTCCGTTTGGGTCATTTATCCTGGAAATGGTGTTTTTGGATAGTGGATTTGTTACCGTATCCGTTGATTTTGGGAATGGATTTTTTTCTCATGCGAAGGCGACCATTTCTTTGGAATCTTGGATTATTTCCTTCCCTTATTTTCAACAGGGTTTGTCATTGGATAAAAATCCCCAACATGCGTCATTTCCCTTTTCCAGAGAAAGTCCTCCTGTTTCTGGTCGAGAACCTCCGCACCTCCCTTCTTCTTCCCCTCAATCACCTCTTGATTTGCAAACTTTATTATATAATTTTGCTGACGTCGTTACGGATAAGGTGGGTGAATGTACATTACCTCCGGTGTCCATTCCTTTAGTATCCGATATTCCCTTTCGGGCTAAGCCTTTCCAATTGAACCCTGTTCAAACGGATATTATGCGCACACAAATTAAGGAGTTACAGTCCCAAGGTATCGTGGAGGTTTGTCGGTCACCTTATGCCAGTCCGGCCTTTTTGGTGCCGAAGAAAAATGGTGGTCATCGTTTGGTTTGTTCATTCCAATCCTTAAATCGATTAATTGCATATGATCAATTCCCACAGCCCCGTATCGACCTATTATTCCAACATTTGCAAAATGCGGCAGTGTTTTCCTGCCTTGATTTATGCCAGTCCTTCCATCAGATTAGGTTGGACGAAAGGAGCAAGGACTTAACGGAATTTGTGACGTCCTTTGGTCAATTTCGATATACGCGCGTTCCCTTTGGCATCAATTTGGGTACGCAAATGTTGTCCCGCGTACTGGATGAAGTTCTGGGCAAATTTAAATATAAATTTCTCCTTACGTATGCGGACGATTTGTTGGTGTTTTCGCCGGATGAGCAGTCCCATCTTTTGCATTTGAATGAGATACTCCTGGCTCTTCGGGAAGCCGGTCTTACGGTTAACCCGGTTAAATCTACTTGGATGGCTAAGGAGATTAAGTACTTGGGATATATTATCCGCCATAAACAAATGGTCATGGACCCAGAACGTATTTCCGCCATTCAAGATATACCGCCCCCTAAATCCCAGCGAGGAGTGGCGCAGGTCATGGGCCTTCTTTCATATTATTCCCGTTTTCTTCCCCGGTTCGCTGAACGGACTAGCTTCCTTACTGATAAGCGCAAAAAGAATCTATCTTTTGTTTGGTCCACAGAGGATCAGGTCCGTTTTGATGACCTAAAAGCTGCCTTTTTGAAACATACTGTATTGGCCTTGCCTGATTTTTCCCAAGAATTTGTTCTTCAGACGGACGCTTCGAGTTTAGCTTTGGGGGCTACTCTGAACCAGCGTGATTCGGAAGGTTTTTTACGACCAATTGCATTTGCTTCTCGCAAACGTACTCTTCAGGAACGTCGGCAATCAATTTATGAAGCTGAATGCGCGGCTATTGTCTTTGGATTTAAGAAATTTGAGACGTATTTAACCTCCAAACATTTTACACTTCAAACAGATAACCAGGCGTTGTCATGGTTGTTGAAACACCCCGAACAATTCGGTAAATTTGGACGTTGGTTATTGTACTTATCTCGTTTTTCTTACAATGTGGAACATATTCCCTCGTCCAAGAATCCTGTTGCTGATTGTTTATCACGGATGAATTCTCCGGAAGATTTTGTCATAGCTCCCTCTTCAGTTACTAGTTTGGCATGCGCCGCACCTAAGCTTAGCATTATCCCCTTTACCAAGGCCGATATTATTGCCCTTCAGGAGCAGGACTCTACCTTACGTCCCATTATGGAACAACTCCGGGATAATAAAACAGTCCCTAATTTTGGTCTTTTCCAGGATCTATTGGTTCGTTCTTCACCACGTTCTACCACTTCTCAGGTCGTTATACCTTCATTATTGCGTAACGTTATTTGTCGTTATTACCATGATACTCCGGTAGGTGGCTCTCACCTCGGAGCTAACAAAACAACAAAGAAGATTTCTGCGCTTTTCTGGTGGCCTAATTATCTTGCTGACATTCGACAGTATGTGCGCTCATGTGATGTTTGTCAAAAGGCCAAATTGGCTATTCGTAGGCCACAGGGTTTACTTTCTTCTGAAGTAATACGCCACCCTTGGCGGCGTCTTTATATTGATTTAGTGGGTCCCTTGGTTCGTTCCACTCGTGGACATACATATATTTTGGTGGTTGTGACGCTTTTTCCAAATGGGTCTCCCTTTATCCCCTTCGTTCGGCGACTTCGTACGCCATTGTTGATAAATTGAAAACCCTTTTTCTTTCCTTTGGAGCTCCATGCGAATTAGTATCCGATAATGCTTCCTATTTTCGTTCACCAGTGTTTAATAATCTCATATTCGAATCTAATGTTCGCCATATATATACCAGTCCCTATTATCCCAATCCTTCCTTGGCAGAGCGATTTATTCGTAACCTTAAGTCCTCCTTAATTTGTTTCCACTCCAAAGATAACTCCAAATGGGATCTCCACTTAAGTAGTATTGCATTTGCCTTTAATACTGCTATGCATGATGCCACTCACGCTACGCCGGCGAGGTTGATATTTGACCGGGAAATTGACGGTCCTCTGAATTTTTTTTGGGACTTACAATCTGAGGAGGAACTGGCGGCCCCCCCATCTTCAGATCGGGCACAAGCTTGGGGTGAGGCTTACCAACACTTGCTGCGTTCTTGGCATTCACGCCGACGTAAATATGATCATCCCCGTGTTCCGGTTTCTTATAAACCTGGGGACATGGTTCTCTACCGTGTTTTTCCCTTAAGTAACGCCTTTAATAAAACTTCATCTAAACTTCAGGAACGATGGTCGGGTCCCGTACAAATATTCAAAATGTTAACACCGGTGACGGCCTTATTGGTGGATCCCGATACTCAACAGTTGATCCGTAAGGCACATGTGACTCATCTCAAACCGTATATTATACGGAACCTTGACTCTCCTGTGTCACCTGTGGTCTTGGCACATACACAGGTGGGTCAGACACTACATAATTCTCCTGCCCCCTAGGCCTAATTATGTATCAACATTTTTTTTTTTTTAATTCTTTAAATTGCCAACATAAGAAGTGCCTTAGATGTAAGGGTATTATGGTAATTTTTATATGCATTATTGTTATTAAGTGTATTATCCTTATAAATGTGTCTATTTTTCAATACAATGTTTATGGAGTGATATTATGTAAAATTATTATTGTCTATAGTTTGGGTATTTTGGTTAATCACAAGTATTTGTAATGCATGCGCTCTGTAATGATGCTACTTCCTTCTCTTCCTTTCTTCCGTAGGTTGTAGTCTTAACTTTCCTGTTTCTCTTTCTAACTTCTACCTTTATTATTCTTGATTTGATTCCTTTCCTTTTCTTTTTTTCATATTTTCACGAGGCTACTTCTATACTACAATTACGCCATGGAAGAATTCCGTTGCATCCTTGCTAGTGTGACCATCTTGCGACGAGTGTGTACTACGCCTCGGAACTTTTCGTAGTGTTGCGCATCACTTTAATTCTTGTGTAGGCCTTTGCCTGGTAGTGATTCTGTGTTCTGGCGTCGCCCAGTTTGAAAACATTTTTGCTATCTGTTTTGCTATTTGATCTAAATGTGATGAAATTGGTAATTTTTGCCTGTGTATGATCTCCTTGCAATATTGGATCCGGGATGGCCAATATGGAGTTCTAGGTTAATTTATATGTCTTGTGGACTTTGATATATCATCTTTGATGATATTTATGTAGGCATTTTCAACCGGTATGTTATTATACCTTGATGGATTTCTTTTTGCCACTATTACTATTATTCTAACTATTCTGGGTGTTATACTCTGAGTTTGATATTTATATTATGTTTTGGTTCTATTTATCATATGTAAAACCTTAGGAATTTTTTCCCTGCAGGTTCATTTTGGGGGATTGTACATTGTTGGTGTGTGTTTCTATTTTAATTGTATTTCTCTGCTCATACCTGTATTTTTGCGTTAAAGCTGAGAAAATGGTCGTTTTATAAACTATATATATTAGGGTGTTTGTTTTATGCATATTTTCATAACTTAAGTGCAACTCTTGGTTTGTAAGACTTTGAAGCTACTTGGTCGTTTAGGCCATTATTTCCTTGTTACTTTATTTTGCGGGCAACTTTTCTTTCTTTTCCCAGGGCCCGGGAGTTTGTAACATTCCAAATATTATATATTCAATTTGGGAATATTACTCGTACTTTTGGTACGTCTATAGAGTTTATTTCGGAGTAAATAAACTCTCCACCGCAAAATAAGATAGCGCTACGGCGTTTAGATGGTGTTGCCATCTGTCGTAGATAAGCTAAACTATAATCTCCTCCCCCCCCCCTTCCCCTTTTCTTGCACGATTCCCGATCGTCATTAACTCAGTTCGCATCCGGTCTTCGAAACAGCCACTTACAGTCGACTAGCAGCGGAGCAGGATCGCCTTGCCTATACGCAATTCCTTCGCCCACGCATTGCAATGGTGAGATGGGAATACAACTTTGGAAGCCACGATTTCTAGACTCGTGAAGAGGCGCATGAATGCAGTTACGTGATCCAGACCATGTGCTTGCGATTGTGATAAGGACCATCAGAAGGATTGCATTAAGGTATAGTGGACGTTTATAGATTTCGATCCTGTTACCGACTTGCCCTTTTTGAACTATACAATTACCCTCCTTTTCTTGTGATTATTCAGCGAACTGTTGTTTTGGAGTTCTTCTCCAACACATTACCCCCCCCCCCTTTTTTGACTCTCGGATATAAATAAACGTGCCGAATATATTGGTACAGCGCTTTCGGATAGTGAACTCCAATAATTTATGCATGCATTTTTTGGAACTGATAATGATACCAAGTGAAAGTACGCCCAACACGAAACCTTAGACATTTCTACCCCAATATTTCGTATAACAGTCCGAACCCAAAGAAAGAGCGATTAGCTGTCTATTCTCATGCTCTTTTTGGAGACTGAATAATCGATTGTGATAAAAGAAAGTAAATTTGTTTTCTTTACGCAATAAATTGCTGTGTAGACCCGGTTGGAAGATAGGAAGCAACGGCTTAAAATCGTATTCGTTAAACGACATTGCCCATTTTATGTAACTCTTCCCCCCCTTTCCCGCTTCAATAAGTCATATCCCCGGAACACCTTAAGCAGTAGCCTCAAAGCCATGCACAATATATATATACATGTATATGTAGGGTACATACTTTTGATTGTACGTAGTTGTTAAGGATTCATTGTTATTGAAGAGTACCTCCGCAGATTGTTATCGGCATTGTGTTGCCTTTTGTTAAGTAGTACTGTTACGGGAACGTAGATTTTTCAATTGCACTTGTTCCTTGTACTCGCCCCTTTTTGTAAAGAATATTTACCCTCTTAAAAAGGAGATGTTGAGGGTCATGTAATAATATTTCACGTTGTTATTAGGAAGTCAAGATAGTCTAAAATTGTTGAAATAAAAGGAGGTTAAAATTGAAGTTTTCTTTCCTTTATCTTTTCGTGCTTGCTTCTGTCCCGTTAGAGTTAAATTGAGCACATTGAAAGAATGCAATATATATGTACAAATATATGTTTTCGAATAAGACCCAGGATACTGTCCTTGAATGGTTAAAGTCATTTACACCTTTTTTGACTGTTCTCTCCCCCTCCCCCTATTTTTGCTTCTTTAGAATATTACGATGAATGTTAAATTATGCATGCCTGTTTGATCAATTAGTATTAAGAGGGTTAATTGTGAATAAGTATTTTTTTTGTGTCGTCATTTATTACAGGAACAATTTTTCTGTTGACAACATAAATAAGTGAAGTAGTAATTGGAACGGAATCTTCGTGATTTTGACCGTTCCTCGGATTCCTGCGTTTAGCGGAACGCGACGTTACCTTTCTGTTGGTGGTTTACATGTTTGGAACATATTTGCTCAACGGAAAAGTAGCGTCGGAAGGTGTTTGTGACCCTTGCTTGGAGCAGGCACTAACAAGGGTATATTTACCACGCGCTTCCATTAACTATACATTAACGTACCGGGTTAGTTAGTTGCCTTAACCAGACAAGCGTCATAAATCGTGGTCACGAGAACTTTTTAAGATTCATTCCGTCGTTCAACGGCAGCCGGTACCTGTTTACATAGTGGACGACTTAAATGGTGAACCTGTAAAAGGAACATTTTACAAACATGATGTTCAGAAAGTATATTCGAATCCTGACGAAGAGTATAAAATTGATAAAATTTTAAAAACACGAGGTAAAGGTAAAAATTTAGAATACCTTGTTCCTTGGCTGGGTTATCCTTCCAGTTTTCATTCATGAATCAACTCATCATCGCTAAAACCGATATCGAACAACTAAACCTCAATATATATCGAAATATATCACCATTTCGAATCAGTGAGTTCTTCTTGTTCAGTCAGAATGGATGATAATTTCTATATCTACCTCCCATCGTCTTCATCAGAAAAATATTTTTCAAACAACACATTAACTCATTTTACTGTAAAATTGACAAAACGTATCGATCTGCCTCCAGATTTGTGGGAAGTCGGATTAGCAGAATTATATCATTCAACTGTTTATGATATCGTTCTGGAAACAGATTCAGGACAACTAACATTTCCTGTTCGAACATATACAAATGTTGAAGACTTGATTTCGTCGATCGTAACTTCCCTTCCCGATAAACGAGAAATACGAAAATCTGAGCTTTACAAATTCTGGCATCTTCTGGCTGATCCGCAATGGAGTTCATTCGAGTCATGTGTTTTTTACAGATAATACACTATATATTAACGATCAACCGTTTTATTTTCCTGCAGCTACTTATACAATAGATGATTTTATTTTTTTCCTGAAAACCAACCCTGCAAATGTAGCTGTTCCTACTCATCTTCGATTCTATTTTAAAGCTGCCGTATATAAACACTTGTCCGAAACAGGAATGCTCGACCCTGAACCTGATGCCTCGGTAGACAATACAATAACACCTATAGATTTAACAGACGACTATGCTAAATTTCGATATGATATATTGAAATCTATCTATTCTTCGCAATTAATATCTAATAACGTTTTCGATAAAAATCCTTACATATTTGTATATTCCGATATTGTAAAACAGCAGTTGGTCGGTGAAGAAATGATACGTCTTTTACGTCTTACCCGAAAACAATGTTCAGAAGTAGATACCACATGTACGATACCTGTAGCTCATCACACATTCAATCCGATTCACTATGCTTCTCTGGATAAAGGTTCTTTCGAAACAATAGAAATTACTTTAAACGATCAAAAAGGAATTTTTTTACCTTTAAGAAACAGTTCCGTTCCTACTATCGCTGTTTTACATTTTCGTAAAAAAACAAAATCCTTTTAAAAAACCGACATAACACTATTTTCTCAGTCTATATTGGTAAACGAATGAGTCATCATGAATTCCCAAGCAGAATATTACACAACCCAAATACATGGAGGAATCGGACCCATTTTTCGTTCTGACAGAATTAAAAAAGGAAGAGGATTAGGTTCTCTTTTTGCTGGACTTTTCAGAATGGTGAAACCTCTTCTCTGGAGCGGTGCAAAAGCTATCGGAAAAGAAGCTTTAAAAACTGGTGCTAATATTGTTACAGATATTGCAACAAGTCAGCAGACTCCGAAAGCTATTGTTCGTCAGCGAATACGTGAAGTTGGTCAGAATCTTAAAACTAGAGCACAACAAAAAGTCGATTCTCTGACAGGTTCGGGTATAAGAAGAAGAATTGCAAGAAAAAATACTCATTCGATGTTAAAACATTCAGGTACCCGTGCTAGAACCTCGAGAATCAAGAAAAAACGTACATCCGTAAAACGTCGAAAAACATCATCGAAATCTAGGAAAACACGTAAAAGAAAAATCAGACAAAATATCAAAGTCAGAGATATATTTACATAATGATACAGAACAGCACCTGGATGATTTCACAGTTCGACCTTTTTCAGAAAAAACATACTATTCCGTACAAACCTATTGTTTCCTTCGATAACCAGAATGTAACTTCGTTTCTCGAACCTGTCTATCTTCGTTTACAGCGGAAGATGATTAAACAAGATGGAAGTCGTATGAGTACTCTGCCGCCCGATAATTTTTTTTGCTGGACTTTTCAGAATGGTGAAACCTCTTCTCTGGAGCGGTGCAAAAGCTATCGGAAAAGAAGCTTTAAAAACTGGTCAGAATCTTAAAACTAGAGCACTACAAAAAATCGATTCTCTGACAGGTTCGGGTATAAGAAGAAGAATTACAAGAAAAAATACTCATTCGATGTTAAAACATTCAGGTACCCGTGTTAGAACCTCAAGGATCAGAAAAATCAGACAGAATATCGAAGTCAAAGATACTTTTAAACAATGATGCAGGACAACACGTGTATGATTTCACATTTCGATCTTTTTCGGAAAAAAACAATTCAACAAAATGTCGAAAAAACCTACACTGTTACCTACAAACCTATTGCTTCCATCGATAACCAGAACGTGATACCATTTCTCATACCTGCAACAGCAACAGATTTTCTGGATCTTGCATCTGTTTATCTTCGTTTACAGGTGGAGATGGTTAAACAAGATGGGAGCCGTATGAGTGCTTTGCCAACCGATAATGCAACCACAAAAAATTGTGGGGTAGTAAATTATCTCCTCAATACTATATTTTCACAACGTAACGTTGCTATCAACGGTATATCTGTAACAAATGCTGACAACAATTATGCATATATTGGGTTGGTGCGAATGAAATGTCCGCTTTGACGTCTGGTGGGAAACTCACCTCAACAACACAACACAGGGATTGACTGAGGTCACGGGTCTAACGTCATAAACTCTGTATACATCCAGCAAACAAGCTGAAGCACCCAGACAGTCAGGAGGCAGTGTGTTGCTGAACAGGGTCATCTGAAAGTGCACCATGGAGAACAAACAATTGCGAGTGATTTGTCTTTACGAATTCAAACTGGGACATTCTGCTCAGCAAGCCGCCAAAAACACTAACAGTGCATTTGGGCCAGGAATGGTAAATGAACGCACCATTTGCCGCTGGTTTGTCAAATTTCGTTCCGGTGACACAGCATTGCAAAATGAACCCCGTGGCCATCGACCAACATCATGTTCGGATGAGCTCCTCAGGAACCCCGTGGAAGCGGACCCTCGGAAAAGTGTTCGTGCCATTGCAGACGAGTTAGGCGTACACCATACCACTGTCGTTCGGAGGCTCCGTGCGATCGGTTAAGTGAAAAAGTTGGACTCATGGGTACCACATGATTTGACACCGGTCAACAAGACTCGCCGTCTGGAGGTGTGCAGTTCCTGAGTGTAAGGATGGTTTCCTGCATCAGATTGTCACTTCAGATGAAAAATGGATCTGCTATGACAATCAATCATAAACGATCAGGACAATGGTTGGATCGTGATCAACGTGCAGGGCGGTTTCCGAAACCACCTCTCCACCCACGGAAGGTGTTGTTGCTGGTATGGTGGTCTATGGTGGGTGTGATCCATCATGTCTTTCTCAGGCGAGGTGAAACCATCAATGCAAATTGTTACAGTGCTGAACTCCATGAAATGCACCACAAACTTCTCCACAAGCATCCAGCAATGGTCCACAGACATGGTGTCCTCATGTTGCACGACAATGCTTGCCCACATGTCGTGCAAAGGACGGTGCAGGCTCTCCATGAGTTGCAATATGAAAACCTTCCTCATCCAGAATATTCTCCCGACCTCTCTTCCATTGACTACCATCACTTCCGGCATCTCGATCACTTCCTGACAGGGAAGACCTTCGCTAATGATCGGGCGGTGAAATATGCCGTTGAGGAGATCTTTGCGTCGCAGACGCCAGACTTCTTTCGCCATGGAATCCAATTGTTGGCTGAGCGATGACAAAAGTGTGTGGCTGCAGACGGTGACTATTTTGATTAACCAGGTATTGTAGTTTTGATTTTTTTGGCCTTCGACAATGACGCACCTGGGCCGGACATTTCATTCGCACCAACCCAATAAATCGATTTTTGAAGTACTTCTCAATTAAGGTACCGATGCTGCAAATACACATCTTACCAATGCTTTATGGTACCTGGACACACCTGGAAACCAAGATAAAATCACAACCAATAGCGAAGGTTTCACCACCCGAAAAAAAATTTTCCAGTACGTTCCGTCATCAGGAAATCCTATGGAAGTAGCAGCCGAAATGGAACTTATGGGAAAGCTCCACATAGATTTTTTCAATCAGTCTAAATATATACTCAATGGTGTTGAAGTACGTATCGAACATATCAAGTCACGTGATGCTTTTTATATCTGGGGAGATCAAGATTCACCTAGCGTACAAATAAAAATTTTGAAAGCTGCTCTCGAAATAAATCACGTCATTCCTACTCCTAGCACCAGTTTGGCTATAGCGAGCACTTTCTTATGTTCCTGCACATTATCCGTTCACAAGATGTATTATCAAGGCATACTCTTACGTTGCAGGAACGCAGCAGATTTCTATTGACAATGCTTTTCAAGGTCCTTTTCCGAATGTTATTCTTTTTACTATGGTATCCACCGCCAGCTTTCTCGGAGACAGTAAATAAAATCCGTTCGACTTTAGAAGTTTTAACCTATCTTCTTTCCATCTTGTAAAAAATGGAGAGCTCATACCTTCTGAACCTTTACGAATCAGTACAGAAGGAAATGGCGGTTTAGTAACACGTGCTTACCAAACTCTGTTTTCCGGGACAGGTATCCATCACAATAATAATGGAGATCAGATCACAAGAAAGATGTTTGAAAACGGATCATTTTTTCTGATTTACGACCTTACACCAGATTTTTCAGGAAACGATACACACATCAGTCTACAGGAACAAGGTACCTTAGGAGTAGAAATGCAGTTTTTTCCACAACTGTCGGAAAATGTTACCTGTCTTCTTTATGCTGAATTCGAAGTGGCCTTGGATGTGACAAAAGACCGAGGTGTTATCGTTCAACAATAAAACCTAACACTTTTACTCTATAAATTTGGTGTGTTCCTGTTTTCTGCCACAGAAACCTACCTGTATCGTAATAGAAAAAGACTACCGTGTTTGTGTACTTTATTATAAACGTATCCGACATGAACACATCACAGATCAGACATATTTTATCTCACAACTGTTCCACCAAAACAATTTTTTGTGGTGTTTACCCGAGAGATCTTCTGCCTCGAACGTTCTTCACCCCTGCTTTGATAATCGCAAACACGGATACTTCCGATTCCAAAGGAACACACTGGGTTGCTTTCTATTTCGACAAAAACAATAAGGCAGAATATTTTGATTCATACGGTTTCCACCCCTATTACCCAGAATTCATAACATTCTTGAACCGTCATTCCTCTGTCTGGACTCACAATAACACCCCCTTACAAGGAATATTTGCTACAACTTGCGGACATTACTGTTGTGTATATGCTTATTATAAAGCACATCACGTCACAACCAGGGATTTCATCCGGATATTCCCACCGGGTGTCAGTAAAGATGAATATATTTTACACCGTTTTCGTCAGATCTTCAAATGTTTACCGCATTGAAAGTGTCTTAAAGGAGCAAAAGTGTGTCGTTCCATCAAACCAGTTCGGGAGTGTATAAGGTGATTTCTATATAAAATATGTATGATGATTCTGCTCACTCTCAGTATCATCTTGACACCTTTAGTGAAAACATCATGGACCCGGTCAAAAATTCTACAATGGAAAAACATGATCAGCTTCTAGACCGTATTACTCATAAGGATGGTGTTTCTAGATGCAGAAAACGTAGACGTCTGCCCCCTACCAAAATTGAAATTCCTGTTATAAAAAGTGAACCGGATATGACAAAGGATTGTGATTTCATAAAAATAGGTAAAGAAAACAGTTCTTCCCAAAATAAAACCGAATGTTCGGAACTCCACAACATAGATGTCTGTTTGGATCTTTATCTTGCAAATATATACTTTCTGAACACCGAAAAAACCAAAATATGTAGCAGTAGGATTCGAAAAACAAACACCTTTCAATCTGGTATGGGAGTTTTCGCAACAAGAAAGATTACCCGTACGAATTAATTCTTCACAGATTAGAGAATTGTGTGTTTTAAAATCTGATGTACTTAATTACATCGAAACAGGTCGACGATTTAATTATCTCGTCAAAGGGGATGTTACTGTCAGTGCTGTAAATTTTTTCGGAAAACGTTGTATTTCCATGTATCAACATTCCTCACCGGATGCTTTTATTTTTACACCCCCGGAACTACATTTATTTTTTTGTGAACTTTTCATACCCTTAAGAAAATTAATGAACGAACGTTATCATAAATTACAGCCATATATACAGACTTTTGTGCATTGTATCGAAAAGAATATGTTTTCAGAAAGAAAAGAAGTACCGGAAAATCTGATAAGCCATTTTCACGTTCTCTGGTACAACGAATTGATGATTGAAATATATCTTCAAAACAATCTTGGACATTCATTGTTATTATAAATAACTTTACTATCCATTATGTATTTTTACTGTACATTTATATCTCTATATGTATATTATTAAATTGTAAATAAAACATTTGAAAAAGGTTAAACATTTTTTATTTTTCTCTATTACAGTAGAAATGGTACATTTTCCAAACATTTTCCACTGCACAGGTTTTTTTCACATTTTTTGATTCACTATGTTCTCTACATTTCATTTTCTCTACCGAAAGTTTCACACTCTCCAATTTTGGACACCTAAATTCCAGCCATTTAGTTTTTTCAGTACCTTTAACATACACATTTTCATTTACAAGAACAGAATATAAAAGATCTTTTAACTTCTCATACGGTACTCATACATTTTCCCAGGAGAGTCCGTGTTTTTTTGCACGGAGCCAGTAATTCACACGACGATATTTTTCACTTAACAAATGTAGACCGTATGGAGGTTTTACTAAATAATCAAATGTACATTCAAAAGGAGACTTCAATATTCCGACTTCTTTCCACACAAATTCACCGTCTTTTCCTCGTAAACCTTGAACGTCCAAAAAACATACATCCATTGTTCAACAGGTAAAAACTGTCAATGTATTTTTAATAGATCCACGACATATAGCACACTTATCGAGTTGTGAGGCACAGGATCGACAACTGACAAAATGTCTGCACAGGAGAAACACTATATCGGAAACATTCAAAAAAGAGATTTTACAAATCATTACAGAATCTGCATTTTTTCAATAACTTTTTTTGCAGTTTTCTCTATTAGCACAATATTTACATTCGGCCTTATAATGTAGTAATCCAACACTTCGTATAACATTACAATGGGGCACTGATGCCAGATGTCCTATAACAGGACAATCTTCCGGTGTTCAATCACAAAATCCATGAAAACAATATGAACACAGTACTGTATCACCGTGGCCTGAATAGTAACATCCTGCAGTCATTAACTCTTCAGGTGTCTGTTGTAATCCTACAGGCCACTTTTCGTAAGTTTTGTATCGAGAATCGACTGATAAGTAGTTATTACAATGCCCCGAAAATTGGTAGCAGGGGTAACTGAACACTTTCATAAATCAGCCAAAGAAAGACAATCTGATACAATAGGTGATGGGGTTCCAGGTATTGGTGATAACGGTACCGGCACAGTATCTTCTACATCACTATCGAACAGAGATCTGGAAAAACCAAGACGATTCGAAGATACCACTGGAAAACAGGGATGTCCTTCTAATTTACGTAGTAGAGAACGGTTCCAGGTAGTACACCACAAAATAGTTCTGTTCACTAACACGGCAAGCCACTCTTTCACTCTTTGTTTTAAAGCTTCAGCAATCTCAACTTCATCCTTCCTCTGAATAAGTTCACACGAACATCTGTGACTTGGAAATACTGTTCTCCCATCCGTAAACTTTTTTCTTTCCACTAACTCCTTCAACGTCTCGCAGGAATGATGGACTGCTTCTCCCGATCTATTGAACAGGTAACATCCGCACCATGGAGCTTCACGTAGTGCTACGTACATAAACGGGAAATGTTTCAACACACGCTGTACAGCCTCACGATCGGTATCGACATCGCCGCAGGATTCTATAAGTTCCCAAAACTACTCGTAACTTATCTCATAGAAATTCAGAGCTTTCTCCGGTAACGTTATGCAATACTCTGCCATTGTGACACACTCTCGTTCTTTTATACCGTCTACATATATATACCCTTTCTCCTATTACGTCATTTTCCTTAAACATGTCCACATAAACATTTTTTTGTATTCTTAAATTAATACAACGATCATTGAATCAAATGAATCAGCAACATTTTCCCGGCTTCTCAAAGACAGGTTGTTAACCTCTATACCAAATGAATCATCAAGTTCGAAAACCTAAATCAACCACTGTACCGAAAAACAAACATAATAAATAAAAGAAAACAGTAAAAACATTCCCCATTCATTATCTATAACCTTTTAACCTCTTATCTATCTCGAACTCCACACATTTTTGGAACCCTGCCAAGAAATAACAATGCCTGCTTGTTCACTCAAAAATTAATCCCGAGCAGGGAATTTCCGATCACGTGACTTTCACGTGATTGTGGCGGGAAATTCTCAGAATCGACCCGAATCAAAAATTTCCTATCACGTGATTTTCACGTGATTCACACAGCATTTTCTAAACCTCAACCTCTTATCTATAACCTTTCACCTTTCTCAGACAACACTTTATTCATCATTCAACTGACTCAGTAATTTCCTGTCGAAATCATGGTTGGGAATTTCCCGTTACGGGGTCAAAAAACTCTTCAACCAATCAAAACACAAAACACCTATGACGTCATCATCTCCTCATCCAAACAACCAATCAAAACCCATTCCCATATCTCAAACCGCGCCCATTTCTGGCCTTCCTCCAAAAACAAACAATGCTTGCTTGTTCACTGCCCTTTATCATCAATTGATCTTTCATCGATCTTTTCCAATCAATTGATTTATCGGCCCATATCCGGGAACATAACTACTACAGTAGACTGAACCTCGTGATCCATGGTGTGGGAGAATCGGAAGAGGAGAACTGCGAGGAAAAGGTGCTGGATATCCTCCGGTACAAGGTACAGGTTCCCGTCGACGCATCCCAGCTTCAGAGATGCCACGGCCTGGGAGCGAAGCGACGCGACGGGAGGATCAGGGCGCCAATCCTGCGTTTTGTATCCTACAGGACTTGTCGGTTGGTGATCCAGAACAAGAAGCTCCTGAATGATTCCGCCCCCCCCCCATTTCTATCACGGAGAACCTCACCCGGCAGAAAATGCAACTGTTTCACCAGGTAAGAAATAGTGTAACTTTCCAGCGCGACTGGACTTCTGTTGGCAATTTCCTGGCACTGTCCAACAACGGCACAGTGAAAATTGACAGCTTGGACTACCTAAGCAAGTATGGAAAGTGACAAACTCTACTCTCGGCTGGCATTCACTACATACAATAATCGAAACTATTAATTCATTCAATTCAACTATGGTTCTCAACTTTAAACACATATATATTTTTACTTATATCCTTCTACTTTAAATAACTTAATTTTCCTTAAACATATATATATATATATATATATATATATATATATATATATATATATATATATATATATACAAATATATATATAATTTTTTCAATCATTTTATTGATCAAGATATTTTTTAATTTGAATGCAAGGAGGCAAAAGGTCGATGTTGTGCTGTGTCAGTGCCAGATAGCTCGTTGGATACCCCTGAAAGATGTTCCCCGTAATTTGTAAGAATAGCAACTTTCTCTCTTCTCCCCGAGAGCACGACCGAGGCGACAATGCTGGGGCTATAAGTAGCTTCCCTCCCTCCCCGCCAGACAATGGTCCATCACCCCCCGTGGCGTTGTACCACCTGAGCGTGCCGAACCCGAGATTCCTTACAAACTTGTATCCGCACGTAGAGGACCACGAAATCCCAGATAACAAAGAAAATATCAATATTAACCGGCTGAAGAACAAAATAGATCAAATCTCAGCTTCAAACATAACTCATTTCACTTGCGTTGCAATCACCGAGACTTGGCTAGATGATTCCATTCCAGATCGGCACGTTGAAATTGAAGGGTTCAAAATATATAGGCTCGATCGAGACTCTCCCAAGCAAGGGAACGGCATTATTGTTTGCGTAAAAAGCAAAGTAATATTGGAACTTATTTATTCTGTGCCGGATGCTTACATTGAAGGATTGTGTGTGTTTTTGAAACTCAAACAAAACGACAAACCCTTAATTCTCGAATGCGTGCGTAGACATCCCAAGGCTGCCGTCACTTTTATTGAAAAATTAGAAAATATTTTGCAATCCTTTGAGGCTTGCCACGCTTCGGTTCTCGTCGGAGATACAAATCATGATGTCATGAAACCTACTGCAGCGGATAATGCATTTTTCGATGCGATGGGATCAGCGGGGTACAAGCAGCTCATGACCGACACAAGTGAAAGTCTCATAGACCACATTTTTACTAACAAGAAAGGAATACATGTTACATCCGCTGTTGCAATGCATGATTTAAGCGATCATTTTCTAATATACACAATTAACCTGAAGCCCTAAAGATCTCCCAGAATACTCGTAACTAGGCGTTCATTTAAAAACTTCCCTGAACACCAGTTCGTTGATCATTGTTCTTATATACGCTTTCACAAAACAACAATGATGCCGGATACAAACGATAAGGTAATATATTTGCAGTCTTTAATAACCAAAGCCCTTCATGCCTATTCGCCAATAAAAACGTTTCGCGTTTGGGTCGTCAAGCGTCCCTGGATCACTAGCGGTCTTCTTAGATTGGTATCACTCAAGAATCGGATGTTCAAACGAGCACGTAGTTCCAATAATAATTACACGTGGGAACAATATAAGACCTTAAGGAACTACTTATCGAAACAGTAAAAGATGAGAGAAGAAATTATCTACTTCAACAGATCTTTTCTGGTAAATATGCAGGCAACAATAAATTCAAGAGTTTTAGATTTTTAACGGGAAATGGCAATAAAAGCCAATCCATGACATCTATTGAACACAACAATGAAATAATTACCAAAGCTGAGAGTAGGTCGAATGTCCAGAATTACCACTTTGTGGAAAGTCAATATCGAATACATTTACAAACAATTTAACGCTCAAGAAAAAGAAACTAGCAATCAAACTGAAAACTCCACTCAATGTAGAGAAGCCAGCTTCAATTTTACACCCGTCTCACGTCATGACGAATGGAAAATCCTTCAAAAAGTTATTGTCAGAAAGGATCCAGAATTCGATGGAATAAGTAATAGCATATTATATCTGCTCGCTCCATGGATTGCCGTACCTCTCACCGATATAATTAACTCATCCATAAAAAACGGAATCTTTCCCAACAGCTGGAAACACGCAAGAGTCACTCCCATATTTAAAGAGGGGATCCCAACACAATTAAATAATGATCGGCCTATATCGATAACTTCCTCATTAAGTCGGATTCTTGAAAAGGTAATAGATAAACAATTAGAACAATACTTACATTTTAACAACCTACTTCCTGACAGACAATTTGCTTTCAGGAAAAATCACTCAACAGAATTACTCTTGCATGAACTGGTACATAACTGGCGGCATGTATTACATCGTGAAGGAAAGCAATACATCGGCATAATTTTACTAGATATCAGTAAAGCATTCGACAGTGTTCAACCAAATGTATTAATACATAAATTGCATCAGCAATTCAATTTTTCTGATACTGCAAGCAACTGGATTGAAAGATATTTACGTCATAAGAGTATTGATGCAAAAGTTGGCAACTCGATTTCGAACAGTCTGAATGTATCTCTCGGTGTACATCAGGGATTTTTTCTGGGCCTGATATCACAAGCAAGAAATGTAGCTTTGAATTGTATCTATAAGCTGATGACTGTCTCCTGTACTGCGCATCTAACAAACTACAGAAAGTAATTGAAAATATTGAAAAAATCATGCCCGAAGTTCTTTAGTGATCAATCTAACATGTTAAAAGTGACCAAGTCTAAGACTCAAGTATTAATATTATCCACGGAAAACAATAACATCACCGAAGTTGACAATAACCAAGTTAGAGTCTAAAATATCTTGGTATGTACCTAGATAAGAATTTATCCTTTTCACAACATGTGAAGATTATATGTGCACGTGCAGCACCTACAGTTTCAATATGTCTGCAAACATGTTCACCTTGCTTACAAATTAGCGTTCTAGAAAGCATTTATTAGGCTGTTACTTGAATATTGTTCCTCTGTACTCTATGGGATTAACATAAGCAACACTAATAAATTAGGAAAAATGATAAATTGGGTTATTCGTGGCATACGAAATACAGCGCACCCGACTTCACGAACGAACAGAGAAGAACTGTATCTACTCACGCTTGAATCCAGGCGAAATTATGTGTTCCTGTTCAAAATTCATCAAACTATCCACACACACAACAACTTACTAAGCGGCAAAGTAATTATAAGTTGTAACATGCATTATCCCAATCTGCGATCTAATAACTCCAATAGTATCCGAGTACCAAAATGTAACAAGGCAAGATACGGATCAAAATCATTATCATCGATGGCAAGTAAGGCGTGGAACCAACTGTCTTTAAATTGCAGAAAGGAGAGAAATTTGGTGAAATTTAAACAACAAATGAGGACATTAATTTATGAATACTGACCCCGTGACTCATTTACCTCATTGCCTCCTTCACATACACTTACTAAATTTCTATTTCTTGTATGTTTTTATTCCTTGTGTGTTTCAATTATATAGGCACACTTAAAATGTTCTATATTTTATATATTTATATACATTTAGCTGAACTGTATAACTTGACAAATTAATTCATGTAGGGCAAGAAGCTGTTTGTATAGTAAGATAATTTGAGTAAAAATACTGTAAGCTTAAGTGTAACCATACTTCAAATAATAATAATAATAATAATAAATATAATAATAATAGTACTATTTACGGTTTATTATATTATTATTTTATTATATTTATTATATTTTGTTTTATAATATCCTACACAAAATGTTTGCTACTTTTGCCTATAAAAATTATTGAATTTGAATTTAAAATAAAATAAAGTTTGTTTAGAGTTACATATTGCATATTACATTTTCTTTCGTATGAGCTTCACCCAGTCAGTACATATATTTTGTTTCCTTTATTTTCGTTGCTTAGAATCTAATGAACACCATTAAAGATTACGAGATTAATGTACTTTCACCAAAAGTGATTCAGATATCTACGAAATCCTTACGTACATTATTCTATACATTGTTTATATAAGTGAATAAAATCAGTGATTTTTTTATAAATCTTTATAAAAAAATCACTTGATTTAAATCGCTATCCGCCTTGGTTAAAATAATATTTGTTGTACTTTATTAAATTTATTACAGATTGTCTTTTCCCTTTAATTTCATAAATTTTGCTTTTATATAGTATCTTCTTTATTTTTGCAAACGTGGGTAATTTCACATACTTAAATTTATAACATAATAGTAATATAAATACTTTAGTTTTAACTTTTTATCAAATATGAAGGATAAAACACAAATATGGACATTGAATGCAAGTCATTATGAAGTAATTATTGAAAAGTGACAAAAATAAGAAGACAGAGACGAAGAATGTAGAAATAGAAAGTAATTAGGGATTGGGTATAATTTTCGACGAGACATCATCCTCCCCAAAGTAAAATTGAAAGTGAACCCAAAGTCAAGAAAAAATAATATTATGGAGGATAATCTCCATAATATCATCTGAAAGGTCATAATCTTGAATATGCAACCGGGACCCAAACAAGGGTTCCAGCACTACGAGTTGTACTGCGAAAACTTCCAAAGGATACAAATATCACGGATGTTGGCAGATTTTATCAAGAACTAGGTTATGTGGTGCTCAAGGTACCTCAGTTGAAACAGAAGGATCAAAATATCCATAAACTCATGCCATTAAGTAGAACACCATACCGGGTTCTGCGCCCTCATTTGGGGCTCGAATCATCATTTGGGGCTCGTCGTGGGCCCTTACTGTAGCCTTTTATGAGGGGGTTTATGGCCCCCTGTTTACGTTTGGCAACACTGTGGGCCCTTATTGTAGCCTTTTACGATGTGTATTTTGAGGACAGATTTGGCAACACTGTGGGCCCACTGTAGCCTTTTATGATGTGTATTTTGAGGACAGAGTTGGCAACACTGTGGGCTCACTGTAGCCTTTTATGATGTATTTTGAGGACAGAGTTGGCAACACTGTGGGCTCACTGTAGCCTTTTATGAGGGGATTATGTACTGTCTGGCAACACTGGGGGCACAGAGTTGGCCTGTGGGCCCACTGTAGCTTTTTGAGAGGGGCCTATGTGCGCCCAGAGTTGGCCTGTGGGCCCACTGTAGCCTTATGATGTATTTGAGGACAGAGTTGGCCTGTGGGCTTTTACTGTAAACTTTCAAAGGGCCTGAGGGGCCCATGTACCTATGTCTGGCAACACTGTGGGCCCTTGTCGTAGCCTTTTATGAGGGGGTCTATGGCCCTCTGTTTACATCTGACAACACTGCCGTTGGTTTGTTTGACAGAGTTGGCAACTTGGGCCCACTGTAGCCTTATGATGTATTTGAGGACAGTGTTGTTAACTTGGGTTCACTGTAATCAAAGGACCTGAGGGGCCCATGTACCTATGTTTGGCAACACTGTTGGGGACACAGAGTTGGCAACACTGTGGGCTACTGCAGCCTTTTATGAGGGGGGTCTATGGCCCCCTGTTTATGTCTGGCAACACTGCCGTAGATTTTTTGACAGTGTTGTCAACCTGGGTTCACTGTAAACTTTCAAAGGACGTGAGGGGCCCATGTACCTATGTTTGGCAATACTGTGGGCCCACTGTAGCCTTTTATGAGGGGGACCCATTGTCCCCTTTATATTTGGCAACTCTATTGGATGTTCTTTGAGGGGGTTTTGCCAACCCATCCGAAGACCACTATCTTTCACTGGCTAAGCTAACCTACAAATAGTGGCAGCACTGACGAGGCTCGAATTATTATTTCAGGCTCGAAATTATTATTTGACGCTCGAATTATTATTTGAGGCTCGAAACAAATCGCTAAATATAAAATAAAATAACAATGCTTATAAACCTGTTTGGCTTCAGGAAGCAGGCTATGGAGGTATCCGCCCAAAGCGCACCATCGCCACCTGCAAGCTGGGACCTGTTACCCTCCCTATTATCTAAACTCAACGGTTTGTTGATTATACACTTGAATAGCATCCTGACTCAGTACGACGAGGATGTGGGCAAGACTTTCTACATATTCAACAACAACTTGAATTATTACCAATTCCCCATCTCCGGCAAACTGCAGTTTGACATGAATCCCGAGAATAAAGGAGAGGCCAAAATTTCCTCCGGCAAGAACATCTATCGCATCAAACACGATAGGATGATTTTTCACTGTAAACTTTTATTAAAGGGCCTGAGGGGCCCATGTACTCTTTATGTCTGGCAACACTGTTGGGGGCCTAGTGTTGGCAACACTGTGGGCTTTTACTGTAGCTTTTTATGAGGGGGACCTATTGCCCTCCTGTTTACATCTGGCAACACTGCCGTAGATTTTTTGACAGTGTTGTTAACCTACTGGGTTTTTCACTGTAAACTTTCATCAAAGGACCAGAGGGGCCCATGTACCCTTTATGTCTGGCAACACTGTTGGGGGCACAGAGTTGGCAACACTGTGGGCTTTTACTGTAGCCTTTATGAGGGGGACCTATTGCCCCCTGTTTATGTCTGGCAACACTGCCGTAGATTTTCTGACAGAGTTGTCAACCGGGGTTTTTTACTGTAAACTATCAAAGGGCCTGAGGGGCCCATGTACCTATGTTTGGCAACACTGTTGGGGGCCTAGTGTTGGCAACACTGTGGGCCCACTGTAGCTTTTTATGAGGGGGGCCTATTGTCCCTTTTTTATATTTGGCAACTCTATTGGATGTTTTTTTATGAGGGGGACCCATTGTCCCCTTTTTACATTTGCCAACTCTATTGGATCTTCTTTGAGGGGGTTTTGCCAACCCATCCGAAGAAAATTCTACTATATGATTTTTCACAGGCTAAGCTAACCTACAAATAGTGGCAGCACTGACTTATAAACCCACTGGGTCCTTTTGGCATGTTTTTTCATGATGTGGGGCGCAGGCGCACAGTGCGGAAGCAGAAGGTAGATGCCAAACAAACGTCACAATGATTTTCACCTATTTACTAGTTATATTAAAAATGTAACGTGCTACTTCATCATTTATAATTTTTCTACATTCAGTATTATCAATAAACTGTTAAAATATCACTGAGTTTTACATCGTCTAATCAGTAAATGTTGTCTGTACAAAGTGAAAGTAAGAATATGGCTGCCAAGCGCAGGGTCACAGCGAGTTCAAGCGTGCATCTGTCGCGCCTCTCTGCTCTCCCCTCCATGTTTGCCGCGAATTCGGACAACAATGAAAGCACATGTTTTTACGTTCTCGTAATACTAACCTTGCTCCACTGATTTTAAATTGCTTCCATCCGCTTTTTTTTTCTGTGTTATTTCCCGTATGCACGCAACATTCGCTTTCAATTCAACCTGTGAGCTGTATAATGAAACACAGGAGTGTTAGTATAGCAGGCTCCGAGTTTACAATTTATTAAATTAAACAATAATTTATGTAAGAATATACTTGTACTTACCGAACACATAATAAAAGCACATGTGAATGTTTGCGTGTGTTCATATATGACGACCGAGTAAAAAATAATGTTGACTCCCCGAAAGATAAAGTTTTGCTCTCCAAAATCTTGATCATACAGCAGAGGAGAAAAGGGGAGAGAGAGAGGAGGTACTATCAGCGCCATCTATTAGCAAACAATAGAAATAAAAAGTAGGTCAAACTTTTTCAACACCCAAATATTTTAAACGTCCTCGCGTAGTAATACGATCTAGCTGAAGACGTTTAAAAGAGTACTCTTAGTCGACGAAGCTAATTGCTAGGGCCCTTATATTACTAAAATATTCTTTAATTTGCATATTTCTCATACCGCCATATGTTGTTCTAGTTGACTTCTTCCAAAAAAATGCTAATTAGCAAGAGTTAATTAAGCAAGGCAAGTAAAAGAAGCAAAATAGAACATATGTGCCGGCGTGAGAATATGTAAAAATTCGATTCAGAGGTGGATCGAATTAAAATTGGGGGATATTTTGCATTTTTTTATAATGTACAAAACATTTACCGTACATAATTCTTTCCATTTACAACAGTATAAAATAAGAGGAATGTGTGACAATATCCATATTGCAGAATCTTCTACAACAATTTTTATGCAACATGTTCGCAAGACGTAACAAATGAAGGTTTGTTTACATGAGAAATTACTAAACAAAACACACTTGAAATGGTATGAAAAACTTAGCAGCGCGAACATACGCGTCATAGATTTGAAAAATCATACAACCTCTGCCATCTATTGAATGAAAAAGGAACTACGTGATGAAAATCGGGAAGCCGTCGATTCTGTATAGAGGGAAGATGACAAGCGATTTGCTCAAATATGACGCTTTTGACAATATTGTACGCCCGTAAAAATTACATATAAATAAGACTTAAGCGTATTATCTGCTTTCATTTCAGATTTTACCAACCTGTCAGCTGTAGTGTTTAGGTGACAAGCAATTTGCTCAAATATGACGCTTTTGACAATATTGTACGCCCGTAAAAATTACATATAAATAAGACTTAAGCGTATTATCTGCTTTCATTTCAGATTTTACCAACCTGTCAGCTGTAGTGTTTAGGTGACAAGCGATTTGCTCAAATATGACGCTTTTGACAATATTGTACGCCCGTAAAAATTACATATAAATAAGACTTAAGCGTATTATCTGCTTTGATGTCAGATTTTACCAACCTGTCAGCTGTAGTGTTTAGGTGACAAGCGATTTGCTCAAATATGACGCTTTTGACAATATTGTACGCCCGTAAAAATTACATATAAATAAGACTTAAGCGTATTATCTGCTTTGATGTCAGATTTTACCAACCTGTCAGCTGTAGTGTTTAGGTGACAAGCGATTTGCTCAAATATGACGCTTTTGACAATATTGTACGCCCGTAAAAATTACATATAAATAAGACTTAAGCGTATTATCTGCTTTGATGTCAGATTTTACCAACCTGTCAGCTGTAGTGTTTAGGTGACAAGCGATTTGCTCAAATATGACGCTTTTGACAATATTGTACGCCCGTAAAAATTACATATAAATAAGACTTAAGCGTATTATCTGCTTTGATGTCAGATTTTACCAACCTGTCAGCTGTAGTGTTTAGGTGACAAGCGATTTGCTCAAATATGACGCTTTTGACAATATTGTACGTATATTGTATTGTATAGGAGACTAGAAGCATATAATTTGGCGAAAAAACAACCCAAGTAAGGTCATGGAGAATAGTTAAAAAAAGTGAACAATTATATTTTGCATTGCACACCATTGGATATTAAATAACATACCCCCAAAAATCTCTGCATTATGCGTTCTGTAAAAAATTGCCCTACGTGCCAAACTGCTGTGTCAAGTAAACATTTTCAAAGACACTGTCGTACTTGTGTGCCGGAAAAGCGAATATGTGCGACCAAACTGTGCTCTAAGTGTGGAAAAAATATTTCTATTGCCAACTTCAAGCGACACCAGCTTACTTGCAAGAGCACTGGAACATCTCTACCGCAACCTTCCAAGCGAAAGGTAGAAGTAACCTCCCTCGATGCATCGCCACCTGCCAAACGCGTCAAGCTGGCAAAGAAAGCAGACCGATTTGCGTTTGAGCATTTATTACAAGACTTTAACATAACATCAGACAGCTTCTGCGATGTGCGTAGTTTTCTGGAGAGCGAGCGAGCTAAGATAATATCCATCCTCAACGATGCATTGGCTACACACTCCACTAAATTCTATGCTGTGCTACGCTGCAAGTATAAGAAACCGTCTGATGAAATATATAAATTCTTCCATGCCACAAAAGCAAAAACACTGCATCAGGCAGATGTCACTGACCTCGACAGCATCTACGACACGTTTGTCGAGGAGCTTGTGGCAAAGCACGAGGAGCATCAGGCTGAAGGCTCGGGCGGTTCGCTGTGTGGTGACCCCCACAAACTTCGTCTGAAACTTAACAAATTCCTGCCACTGGCAGGGTCTAGCTATATTGCCCTGCCATCCGAGGTTAAAGCAAAAAAAGCTGTTCTCAATATTCGGAACAAAGACACCAAATGCTTCCTCTGGTCGGTGCTGGCAGCATTGCACCCTATACCTCGGAAAAACCACCCGTACCGTGTTGCACACTACAAGCAGTATGAGTCGGAACTGGAGGATGCAATGGCCGGGATTGTCTACCCTGTAGAAGTCTCGCATATTCGCAAGTTTGAGGTTCGTGCTCGTGACTTGTTGGGCCTGCAATTAGCCATCAATGTTTACGGTCTCACCGAGAACAAACATGAGGTCCACCCCATCCGGGTGAGCGACGTAGACGACGATGGTGCGCAGGAAATTCACCTTCTGCTCATCAAGAACGAGACCCATCACCACTACACCCTCATCCGTTCCCTCTCTCGGCTTGTTTCGAGCCAACGGAGCAAAGACAAAACCCACATAGAAGTTTGTCGCAGGTGCCTGTCCATTTTCGACAACCAAAAACAATATAAATTCAAACACTCTCGAGGACCCAACATTGCTGCTGAGAAGCTAGCTCGCCACATGCTCTACTGTGGTACCAACAAGCCTGCACGAACTATCCTGCCCGAACCTGGTGCAGTAGAGTGCTTTCGCATGCACAGTGCTATGGTGAAGCATCCTGCCTATATTGTAGCAGACTTCGAGGCCTTTCTTCAACCTCTGTCTAACTGCGAGCCCAACCCCGAAACATCCTCTACTATTCCTTTCCAAATCCACGAGGCCTCGAGTTACTCCTATGTTGTGGTGTGGCGAGACCATATTGCCTCCGAGCCCTATGTGTATCGCGGTCCCGACCCGGTCAAACACTTCCTGAAGAGAATGCAACATGAAGCCATCAAGATAGGGAAGGTGCTGTTAGCCCCCAAGCCCATGCTGCCTCTGTCTCCGGAAGACAAGCATCAGCACGAAATAGCTCTCAATTGCCCTGTTTGCAAGTCGGTCTTCACTGACGATAACAAAAAGGTCCACCACCATGACCATTATGGGACCGGAAGCTACATTGGCCCATGGTGCAACAGATGTAACTTGAGAGCCAGGGACCCGCGCTTTATACCGGTCTTTTTTCACAATGGCTCGGGATATGATTTCCATCACTTGGTCACACATCTAGGGTACGACAATGCGAGAATCAATGTCCTGGCACAGAACGAGGAGCGTTATATTAGCGTCAGCAAGCGGGTGCCGATCCCCGACTCAAAAAGCAAGAGCATCGAGCTTCGGTTCCTCGACTCTCTGAGGTTCCTCCAGGCAAGCCTGGATGCTCTTGCTGGGAAGCTCAGAGACGACCAACTAACCATTACCACATCAAGTTTCCCGAACTTAGATGTCACACTCATAAGACGTAAAGGGGTCTACCCCTACGAATACGTCACAGACCGTTCCAAGTTCGAAGAAGAGTTGCTGCCTCCCCAGGATAAGTTCTACAGCCAGCTGAGAGGTTCAGGTATTACCGACGAGGAGTACAAGCATGCTCAGTCTATGTGGGTCGAGTTGGGTTGCCGAACTTTCGGTGATTACCACAATGCATACCTGAAGCTTGATGTGACGCTTCTTGCTGATGTGTTCCAGGCGTTTCGGGCGACTGCGATAAACATTTACAACCTGGACCCTGTATATTTTTACAGCCTTCCTGGACTGGCATGGTCGGCCATGCTCCTGCTGACTAAAGTTAAACTTTCACTTATCTTCGATGTTGATATCATGCTTTTCATCGAGAGAGCTATCCGGGGCGGCATGGTCCAAGTGTCGCAACGCTTCGCACACGCCAACAATCACCACATGGCCACTGGTTACGACCCCTCCCAACCATCAAGCTACATCATGTACACTGACGTGAATAATCTTTACGGGCACTCCATGATGCAGCCACTCCCAACAGGACAGTTTGAGTGGGTTGATCCTTTATACCACGACATCGAAAAAGAGTGCGACGAGTTTGGGTTTTTTGCCGAGGTGGACCTTGACTTCCCCGAGAAGCTGCAGGATACATTCTCTGACCTTTCGCCTGCTCCGGAATTCAAGTGTCCACCTGGCTCGGATCAACCGAAGCTCGTCATGGACTTGGAGCCCAAAAAGCGTTATGTGCTACACTACCGGAACCTCCAGTGGTTAATGCAGCAAGGGGTCTCGGTCAAAGCAGTTCACCACATCCTCAAGTTCGAGCAGTCTCCATGGTTGAAGCCGTACATCGAACTGAACACCAAACATCGCACTGATGCCACTTCGGAACTTGATCGCGATTTCTTCAAATTAATGAACAATGCGGTATTTGGGAAGACCATGGAGAATGTGCGAAATCGCGTTGATGTGAGGTTGGTGACGAAGAAAACAGAGTGTCGTCGACTTGTTGCAAGCCCGCTGTTCAGGTCTCGAACAATTTACAATGAACAGATGTCTCTGGTTCACATGAACCGGCGCGAGGTGCTACTCAACAAGCCCATCTATGTGGGAGCTGCAGTTTTGGATCTGAGCAAGTTGTGCATGTTCGAGACATATTACGACATACTACGTGCACACTACAACCACAATATCTCGCTCCTCTACACAGACACAGACAGCTTGGTGTACCATGTTCGCACGGACGATGCGTATGACGATATAGCCAAAGTTCCAGCTCTTGTCAAGCTCTTCGACACATCGGGCTATCCCCAGCTAAACCGGTATGGAATTCTATCACAGAACAAAAAAATACCCGGCAAACTCAAGGACGAGAAAGACGGGGATGTGATTGTGGAGTTTGCTGGACTTCGTGCCAAAGCCTATGCGATCCGGGCTGAGGGCTCTGTAACAAAAAAGGCAAAGGGTGTAAGCAGGCAAGTGGTTCGGGAGCACCTCAAGTTTGAGGATTACCTCGAGTGCCTCAGAACAAAATCGCCCATTCTACAAAAAGAGCATCGTATCCAAAGCGTCGATCATGTGCTTACAACTAATATTGTCAGGAAAGTTGCTCTGGATGCACACGACGACAAGAGGTGTATTCTTGAATGTGGGGTCCACACACTTCCGTGGGGCCACTATCGCCTCCAAACTAGTAAGGCCTGCCCAGAGTGCAACAAAAAATAATAGGCAATGCAAAATGAAAAAAAATCAATTTTAATTTACTTCAACTTCCTCGATTACATGCATGGCACAGCAAAATTAAACTTCTGGGAAACTGCTTATTGTAGTTTGTACTTGTGTATATAAAATTCCACATTTCTTATTGTGTGCTATTTTTTTAAATTTTTTTTTGTATCTAAAACTGTTCAGTCACTCTTTCATTCTTGACGTCATACACAAATGTTTTCTCTGCAATAAGAATGACGCTGCACAGAGTATCTGCAGGCAAGGCGTCGTGGAACTCGCATACGATCTTTATGTTGGTACGATCGTTGACAACCACCTGCTTCCTCTTAGATGTGTTGATGACGAACATGGGTCTGCGAGCTATGAACTCGTTGGGGTTGTAGTACACGTCCACATTGCTGGAGGTCACTCTCTTGTAAGCTGTGTACGCCTCGTAAAGTTTCAGGTAATCGTTGTTCGTAATGTTTAGATTGTAGTTCTCGCGTGGGAAAACTTCATTCCTGCCATTTTTTAGGTAAACATTCATAATTTTGCAATTATCAAACTGGCTAGAATCTTTCTCTTGGTTATTATCTTTCCCCGTCTGGAAGAGCACGACCGCAAACTCAGGCATATCGTACCGGATGCTGTTGAACTGCGTAGTAACATCAAATTCAAAATGGCTGCCGGAAGCAGGTTTCTGCACGCACTGGTAGCCGTAAAATTGGATGGGTACTTGGGGGTTCTTCAAGATGTCGGCTTTGTACTTGAGACCGTAATTAGATTCGTATTCCACCACAGGGATGCGCAGCTCCATGGACTGGATGACGCACTTGGCAGCGTCGGGTAGTGTGTTGGCAAGTGCTGCACCGTCTGCACCCAAGGTGCTGTAACGCATCAGCACATCGTTGTCGTTGGCGCTTCTGCGAAAAGTGACGCGTAAACCACCCTTCCACATAATCTCCGTGTAGTCGGAGAAAAAGCCTGGAAGCAAGCGCATGGGAAACAGTACTGTGTGGCTTTGAGTTTTGATTTTTGTATCTGCTTCGAATCCCCCTGCCTGGTAGTATGCTGCATCGGTCTTGGAGAGTTTCAGTGTTCCCACAGCTGTAGAAGTAATCCCAGGGTAGTCAACCCTATCGATGACGGTGCCATGCTTTCTAACTTCCACTTGCGAGAACAGATGCGGCACAAAATTGTCCACAAGTCTTAAATTTGCATTGGCGTGGAATGCTTCGCCGTTGTCTCTCTTCACCACATCAAACTTGATATACAAATCAGCTCTGTGAGGGTGAATAAACCCATCCCCGACGTCCACATCGTATTCGATCTCCCTGTTCGGTTCGTTCAAATTGGCAAACGTGCGACGATTGGGTGGGAAGGACTGCAACTCGTAACTTTCGATTTGCTCCATGATTGTTATTTATTATACGTTAATCTCCACGACGGCGGTGGTAGTAGCTCCGGCAAAATTCACCACCTCCCCCTTCTCGTTTGTCACTGCCAATTCTATGTTGTCTATGCGATTACGAGATATAGGGAAGTATATCGGTGGTGAGGGTGTGTAGATAATCGGTTCCATGAATTCAGAGTTTGGTTTGAACGTAGCGATAATACCTGTCTGCTTGTGGCTGCCTGGGATGCCATCCGAGGATTTGGTGATCATGCCTTCTGCCACGTTGCAATGTATGTTCAGAGTCTCGATGGCTAGAAATTTAGGAATGTTGGCACCGATGTGCTTGATGCCAGGTTCGAGTTTTGTGTAGTTCTCGAATCCCAGAAGCTCTCCAACAGTGCCTAGGTCTACTGTTTCCGTAGCAGACACAATTTCAACTCTGTGAGTTACAGAATTTTGAGATAGCAGTATATTTCTTGGCAATTGGGCTTGCAAGGTAGACAGATTGTACTGTCCTGGCGTGATAACTATTTTTTCATTTCCAACAGTAATTTTGTTATTGTGCTCCGTGACATTGGGTATCAGGTACATGCTGTAGAATGCACGAAGAGCAATAGATTTAGGATAGATGATGTCGTCATGCAACGCGAGTTTCAAGACCGAAGTCTCGCTGGTGAGATGGAACACTCCCATGGTGTTTTAGGTACCACAATGCTTTCTGAAAATGCTCCACCGAGGGGTTATTTATTTTAGACATGTATGCGAGAACGGAAAGGCATAGGTGGCCGCAGTTAACATCGGTGAAACCCTGGATGCGTTTGTCATTGTAGTAGAGGTTGGCAACACTGAGATACTTCACCAACCTGGCAGGCGGTGTGCCACCGAACGAATCGAAAACAAATGCTTTGTCATCGTCAATTTTGAGGTAGCATATCCAATGTGTACCAGGATTTTTGTAACTGTCCAGGTTGACCACGCCATACTTCTTTTTCTTCACAGCAGAGGGTAGAGAATCGGACATGAAAACACCTCTAAAGTTCCTTATTCCCAACAGTTCGATCAGAGATTCAATATCGAAGTTGGACAGGGCTTCTTCTTTTTTTTATATTTCTTCAAAGCATCGAGGTTGTTTTTTCGCTTTTTGGTCACACCTTTCCCCTTCTTTTCCATAGCCAGGTTGTGACGTTTCTGTTCTTCCAATTCCGCCTTGTTATTCTTCGAGTCGATGACGGTTTTGGCGATAGCGGCACTGCCTCCTGCCAAGCTGCCCACTGCACCCAAAGCTGCCAAGATGGCCGGAATGCTGAATATGAAACCTCCAATCTTCTGCTGCTTCCGCGAATGCTGCAACTTTTTCAATTGTGGAGTGCTTAGCAGCAATTTCATTCCGTGTCCTTTGGACAAGCATGAACGTTTCTTCTCGCGTTGTTTCTTGGTGAGTAACCCATTGAGGGCACCCAGCGTTTTCAGATTCGAATATGGTATCTGGTACACGACGCCCTTGGGCTTCATGATGTAATTTTTTTTTTACGGTATGTTATTTTATATATGTTCAGAGATTTTTTGTTTTCCCTCCCGTGTAATTTTTTTACGGTATGTTATTTATATATACTTTGCAGCTATTAAACAAATTCGATTATGTGCTTTGTTTTCTTACCAAGAAGTTCTTTTGTCCCCTTGTACACGATTCGAGTTGTGTTCTCGATTAAAATGGATAGCTTCTCGTCGGATAACATGCTAGCGTATCGATCTGGTAAAAATAGACTGTATTGTCCGTTGAGCAACAGACGTACTTTAGGACCAAACTGGGTTGCAACAATTGAACCAGAAGTTATTGCATAAGGTTTGTCCACTTCCAATTCCTGAATTTTTATATAGTCGACTGACAAATTTAGCATTTGTTTTAATGCCTGGACGTCACTAATTTTTTCACTCATATCGAAGAAATATTTTTTTTTGGTCTCGTAGATTTTTTACAGTGTGTTATTTATAGAAAAAAATTTCGGCATTGCCTAATGCGATCAAGTGATCGATGATCCTGCTGGTTTCAGCATTTTGAAGCATACCAGTCGTCTGTATATCGTCTCCTCCCCTGTCTCCACTCGTGAAGTTCGTCCATCTTATCAGCCAATTTTTCATCAGCAGCCCGAAAAAGAGCATAGGGAGAAGAAGAAGATTTTACAGCGCTTATTTTTCTCAGATGATCCAGAAGTAGCATTTCACAGGGCAAGCGAAATTGTGGTGTTATTTTAACTAAATCAATAAGCTTTTTAACATCCTCGTGACTATCGTCGAAAGTAAATGTAAATATTTTGTATAACACTTCTGTTGGTAAGTCTGTTATATGCGTAGACATTTTTTACTGTATGTTATTTAATTACAGCCCCCACCCCAATTTTCGTTTTGTATTCATGGCAATGGTCGTGCCCAATGCTGCAACTCTTTCTCCCAGCGAGGCGTCTCTGCTGACGAGTCTCCCGAACGCGGCATGCTCCAATTTTCTATCAGCATCGTGACGCGCATCTAAATTCGTATATGTGTTGTAAGCAATGTCGTGATCCTTGCATGCAGCATCCAGCAGATTTACCCCCTTGTCTCCTTTTTCCAGTCGCCGTTCCAGTTTAGTACCCGGTCCGCAGTATTGGTAACCTGGTAGATGCATCTCGAAGGGTAGCTTGTTGATGATGTCGTTCACGAGACCTCGACCCTCGGCCACATTCCAGAATTTGGGAGGCAGGGTGTTGATGATTTTGATAAGGTAACCTATACCTTTGTTGTCGTTGACAATAAAGTTGCTAAGCTTGGTGCTAATCATGTCCATGATGCCCACCTTCTCGTTGTGGAAGTTGCGATTGCCTGCATTTTCTTCGCCTGCGATAACCAGCAATCGATCTACAAGCTTCCTTACGTCGTCTACCCAAACAAACTCTTTAGGTAGGGTATTGTAGAGTTTGACACCGCTGCCAGTTTTAATTTGGTTCCATATTGGCTTGATGAGGTTCCTGTATTTTTCTCCACTGCTTGATTTTACGCGATTCTGTGTTGCATCGTTGTTTTGGTACAGGGCATCCGTTATGATTAAAATTTCTGTGTAACTTTGGTAATCCTCGTCTGTATAGTCTTTAGGTTGCTTTTTGGTAATAAGTTCCCACAGGCCCACAGTGCCAGGATACCTAGTCCAGCTGTTCTTCTCGCCCAAATTAATTTTCACGTCGTCACCTTCGAACGTAACTTTTGACTTTCCAATTTTCCAAACCACACCCTCGTTAGGTTCCACAGAGGGGTACAATCCAAACACCTCGTCCTTTTCAAATTTCCCGGTGCTCAGGTAATCTCTCGCCAACGGACCTAATTCAACTACCTTGTCCGAAGAGGTACTGCCTAGAACCTGACGTCTCAGAGGTGCAGCTCCAAGTTCGAACGGGGTAGTGTGAATACTGGATATGGGTGTAGGCACAGCATAATTTCGAGCAGCAAGTGGCACGAGCTCGTTGATTAAATCTTTATTTTGCTCGGTAACATCTTTGATGTCTTTACCTAGTCCACTTATAGCATCAATAATAGGTTGGTCCTGTCGCTTTTTCTCTTCGTAAATTCCGCGATTCTCTGATTTCCAACCCCTGAAGCGTTTGGCCAGGTAGTCGCGCAGCTTCAAGTTATCGTCTGCGAGTTTGCGTTTCATTATTTGTTATTTATAATACGTCAAGACGTTTCTTGTAACGTCGCAACGTTTAGAAAGTTGTTTATTTTGTTTCTGTATTTTCCGTCATTAGGTTTCCTCGTCATGTCTATCGTGGCGAATCCGAAATCATCTTGATTCCAGCATGAAGAGCAAAATTTGGAAAACTGATTGTAGTTCATGTCCCCGCCTACATAATCATCGTAAGCATGTTTTAAATTGGTGTGGTCTTGACGAAACAAGCAAATAAAATTAGCGTTGTCTCGGAGAAGCTGCTTGGGAATTTTAGAAAAAGTCTGAGCAAGGTAGAAGCAGTCCATGCCTCTGTGCCGCCCCTGTGTAAAAAAATTGCGAATTTCGTTATGGTTCTCCAGGATGACATCGTCGAAGACCACCACCGAATTTTCATGGCAGCAGTCTAGTGGCATTACTTCGGAGGCGAAAGTAGCTATGCTCAGCCCTTCGTACAGTTTTGTCAGCTGTTGATATTTTGCTTGCTCCAAACTTTTGGAAAAAACATACAAGTGCCTGTTCTTCCAATCTAACCAGTCGGGAGCAAGAAGAAAATTATCAATAAGTAAAGTTGTTTTCCCACACCCTGAAGGTCCGACAATAAGGCAGCGAATGTTGTCCGGCAACAGTTCGCCGTTTTTCCTAGCCTGACGCTCCGGGGGAAAATCTGGCAGTCGCCTCACCACATCCCAAGCACCCGTTACACAATCACCTCGTTTGCGTCGATCCAACTTTTTTCCTCGAGTCCCAACCATTTCACCAACAGTTTGTCACCTTTTCTACGTAATACTTTTTCGATAAGATACGTATTGGTATTTTGTTTTGGAGAGTTCCTCCTCGTAGAATCGCCCTTTCAAAATTTCGTCGCGATTATCTTTTATTATATACGTGTGACGGTTACCGGGTAACAATCGAGCAACAGTGAAAAGTTCCGTACTCCAGTTTTTGGTAAAGCCTTTTTCAAACATGCGCTTAAATTTACTAATTCTTACTTGGCCTCCAATTTTGAATTTCGGTTTTTTGTTAGTGGGCCGGTACTTGGGACAATAAACAGTAGAGATCAGTCGTGCCTCATCAGACTTGCTGACATCGGCAGGCTTCATGCGTATCGTGCTATGCAAACTGTGATTATAGTCGTTTACGAGTTCCGGAAGCACATTGACCCACTTGTGGTTACCTTGAAGCGTGAATCGTTTCCACATGCGTGTTTTGAGAGTACGGTTAAAACGTTCCACTACGCTGGCTTTGATGTGACTGAAAGTCGAGTAATGTTGAATATTTTGCTTCTGAACAAACCGTTGAAATATCGAGTTGTAAAATTCCTTTCCGTTATCCGTTTGAAGAAATCGAGGTCGCCTGCCACTTTCATTGAAAATAGTTTTGAATGCTTCCATTACGCACACACCTGTTTTAGCCTTGAGGGGCAAAGCCCACGCAAATTTTGAAAATGTATCTATAACAGTAAGAAGATACTTGTATCCTTTGTTGATTTTATGTAAATTTTTTAGGTTGCCGCTACTCATTTCCACAAGGTCAGCCTGCCAAAGGTCATCCACGCGTTTGGTCACCACCGCCAGTCGTTTGTAGTTTCGTCGTGCAGATTTATGAAGCTCGTTCACGATACCCTGCCTAGACATGGCGCGAAAATAAGAATATAGCCTGGATGGGATTTCTGGCTGCAGACAAAGCTGGGTTTTCTATATACAGCTTGTCACCTATTTCTATGTCGATAATTTGAGTGGCATCTTCGGCATAGGCAGTCTCGCGACTTTCGGGGTGTGTGAAATCGACCAGCTCAACTCCTCTTATTTTAGGCTCGTCGCCAATGTTCGTCACGGTCATGATTGGGTAGTGGGTTGCGTGAGGCAAAGACCAGTAGGAAACCTTGACGAACTGAAGTGTGCCAGCGAGGAAAAATTGATGATAGGCTTTTGCAGGAGTCAACATGTAGAGTTTGTAACCTGGATTGAAAGGGGAGGAGAACTCTCTGTTTGGTATGCTGTACAGTTCGATGACAATCGTAGACTTGAGATTGTCGATGCCGGCATTTAGAGTGTTTACGTTGGTTCGAACCTCAGTCTCCACATCCTCCAATCTACCATTCACCGATTCCAGGTGTTCCTCGATAGCATGAACAACAGTGTCGTAGTTTGGTTTGATCTTTACATCGACAATAAGGCTCTTGAATTTTTCATTTAAGTCATGTAGTTGGGTGCTGAAATTAGCTATAGTCGATTCCTAACTTGCCTCGATACTCCCAATTTGCTCTTTCACGCTGGCAATAATCTGCTGCAGGCTTTCTACAAGCGTCAACTTGGAGCTCTGTATTACAAGGTCGTGGACCTGGGTTCTAATTTCCGCAAACAATTCATGCAGCTCGGTGATGTTCTGGTTGGTAGGTAAAGTCGCGACAGACCCCAGTATCGATTCAATTTCGGATTGGATGTTTTTGATGTCGTCGGATTTGAGTATTCGGTTGAGAGTTCTCTTCACGCTTTTCAGTTCCTGAGAGGTAGGCAGGGTGGCCACCGTGTTTTGGAGCGATTCCAAAGCTTTTTTCACCGCGTCCAACTCGGAGGCATCGGCAGCAGCACGTATGCCTTCTTGCAGTTGCGTTATGTCATCCTGGGTGGGGGTAGATTGTTGCAGGGTTTCCAACTTAGTCTGTATGTCGTCGATCAAGTGATGGAAATGAGACAACTCGGATTCTGCACTCAGATTTTCCAGTTTGGCGATTTGCTGTTGGACGTTGGCCAGTGTATCCCTGATGCCCGGCAGTTTGGTTTCCAGCTCATCGTGAACGTTCGCCAGATCATTTCTAATGACAGCAAGAGCATCCTCAATATGGGTTATGGTGCCTTGCAGCTTCCCGAAATCCTCGTAGGTCTCAAGTTGGACTTTGATGTTGGCCACGCTACGGGCAATGGCGTTCAGTTCGCTGGACGACGGTAGATTGTTGATAAAATCCTCCAGCGTTTGGAGTTTAGTTTTTACTTCGTTGATGGCCGCATGCAAAGCATCCGTTTGAAGCTCAGCCTTGATGCTTTCCAACGTAGGGATTTCGAAAGATTGAAACTGTTCGCGCAATTTAGCAATACTTGCGTTCACGCGATCGTAGTCGTCTTGTGTTTTAATGCTTTGGATGATAGTTTGCAGTTCGGTCTGGATGTTGCTTGTTTGATCCTGCAAGCGTTGTTTCAGCTGTTCAACGTCTGAGGTTTGCGTTTGTTGCAGCTTCAGAAGTTTGTTCTGCAGATTGCCCACACTCAGTGCCAGCTTGTCGAGATTGTCTATCGACGCGAGGTCGGTGTATTTTTGCAGCAGCGATTTTAGCTCTGCATCAATCTTGAGTACAGGGTCCAAGCACTGAGACTGCAAGCTGGCTATCTCGGACTGGAGGCTGGAGTTGAGCGTGGACTGGAGGGCCTGCAGATCGCTTCGCAGCTTCTTGACCCTGACGTCGAGCATGAGAAGCTCGTCGCCATGGTCGTCGCGTTTCGTATGGCCAAAAATATCGTTAGGCATTGTTATTTATTATACAATAGCTAATTTTCATTTCTATGAAAAGAGGAATGAGTTTGTCGTAGTCGTCCAAGAGCTCTATGTACAGGCGATCGCCAGCAGATACATCGTACGTGGTGGTACTGTTCATCCTATCGTGTTTGATGCGATAGATGTTCTTGCCGGAGGAAATTTTGGCCTCTCCTTTATTCTCGGGATTCATGTCAAACTGCAGTTTGCCGGAGATGGGGAATTGGTAATAATTTAAGTTGTTGTTGAATATGTAGAAAGTCTTGCCCACATCCTCGTCGTACTGGGTCAGGATGCTATTCAAGTGTATAATCAACAAACCGTTGAGTTTAGATAATAGGGAGGGTAACAGGTCCCAGCTTGCAGGTGGCGATGGTGCGCTTTGGGCAGATGCCTCCATAGCCTGCTTCCTGAAGCCAAACAGGTTCATAGGCATTGTTATTTTATTTTATATTTAGCAATTCATTTCGAGCCTCAAATAATGATTCGAGCGTCAAATAATAATTTCGAGCCTGAAATAATAATTCGAGCCTCGTCAGTGCTGCCACTATTTGTAGGTTAGCTTAGCCAGTGAAAAATCATATAGTGGAATTTTCTTCGGATGGGTTGCCAAATATAAACAGAGGGCCATAGACCCCCCTCATAAAAGGCTACGACAAGGGCCCACAGTGTTGCCAGACATAGGTACATGGGCCCCTCAGGCCCTTTGAAAGTTTACAGTAAAAGCCCACAGGCCAACTCTGTCCTCAAATACATCATAAGGCTACAGTGGGCCCACAGGCCAACTCTGGGCGCACATAGGCCCCTCTCAAAAAGCTACAGTGGGCCCACAGGCCAACTCTGTGCCCCCAGTGTTGCCAGACAGTACATAAGCCCCTCATAAAAGGCTACAGTGAGCCCACAGTGTTGCCAACTCTGTCCTCAAAATACATCATAAAAGGCTACAGTGAGCCCACAGTGTTGCCAACTCTGTCCTCAAAATACACATCATAAAAGGCTACAGTGGGCCCACAGTGTTGCCAAATCTGTCCTCAAAATACACATCGTAAAAGGCTACAATAAGGGCCCACAGTGTTGCCAAACGTAAACAGGGGGCCATAAACCCCCTCATAAAAGGCTACAGTAAGGGCCCACGACGAGCCCCAAATGATGATTCGAGCCCCAAATGAGGGCGCAGAACCCGGTATGGTGTTCTACTCCATTACCTCTTTTTCTGGTGACCATTAAAAAGACTGAATTTGCTAAAGGAATCTATAGAGAACCATATTTTGAAAAACACCGTGTGGTGATAGAAGAGTACCACCCACGGCAATTTATACAGTGTTTTAGATGTCAGAGACTTGGACATGCCCAACAGAGCTGCAATGCCATTGCTCGCTGTGTCAAATGTGCTCAATTACATGATACAAGGAAATGCCCTAAAAAGACTGTACATCACCTGCTAAATGTGTAAACTGTGAAGGTCACCATCCTGCTAACTTTCGCTGTTGTGCAATTTTCCAACGTGTACTACGAACGCAAGAACTCCGAAAAAGTGGTGTACAGTGTTCTTCCAACATTCCTAAGCAATCACCTCCTTCCTTACAAGACCAGACAGCTTTCCCTGCACTACCAACCACTAGGAGTTATGTTACTGCTGCAAATACGAAAACTAATACAAGAGGCCATGAATTTAAGGACATTTGGACAAGCATAAAATAAATTTTCGATTTCAGGGGTTTTCTTCAAAAAATTAAATCTGGTCTACAGCGAATTAGTCATGCCAAGACAATAGTAGATAAGTTCAGTGTTGCCATGGATGTTTTGGATAACCTTTTCGGAAGTGGCCCGTAAAGGTACTCCGATAAGTAGAACATTGACGTGTGTTCAATGGAATGCTGATGGAGTTCGTACTCAATTCATGACTTTCAAACAATTTTTACGTGCATATAGTGTTGATATAGCCCTGGTGAATGAAACGCACTTAAAACCCCGTAATAAATGGAAAATTGCAAATGATACCATCTATAGAGACGATCGGTTCCCGGGACGGAAAGGAGGTACGGCTGTAGTTGTGAAATCCTGTCTATTTGCACGTCAATTTCCAAATCCAGCTCTAGAAGCTTTAGAAATCCAATAATTGAACTATTAACTACCACCGACCCACTAATTTTGATCGTAGGATATAACGTTCCAGAACAGCTTATTCCTATACAAGAACTAGAGACTGTTTTTCGCTTGGGCGCAAAGTGATTTTAGCTGGTGATCTAAATTGTAAAAACCCTGCATGGAATTGCCGTGTAGCGAACCGTGGAGGTGCCTCTCTGCTGCAAAGTGTCCAACAATTGAACTTAGCCATTGTTGCCCCAAGATAACCCACTCATTATCCACGAGGACGTAGACTTCCAGATGTGTTGGATATCTTGATATGCAAAGGTGTAAATATTATGACTGGTCCCTATACTATTCATGATTTATACTCAGACCACCAACTAATACTCTTTTAAATTGTTTATCATAATTTATTGAAGACTCCTCCTCCAAAATATCACGTTACGACAGACTGGGATGCTTACACTCGGCAACTAGTGCCTATCATTAACTTGCATTTAGCTTTAAAAACCCCCAGCCGAAATTGATTTGGCTTTATAAAACCTTAAACCAGGCATACAAACTTCTTATCTTCACTCCACTATCAGAAGCCCTCAGTTATACAATAACCTTGGTTGTCTATCCCGTGAGGGTACGATCCTCCTGAACTGTAAAAAATATTTCCGACGGAAATGGCAACAAACTTATAACCATCGCTACAATCAGTTGTATAATCAATTTTACGATCGATTTCGCCGATATCTCATTCGACAGCGACAGGCAGATTGCGACACCGACTTCTCCGGGATATCAATGCTGGATAGTAGATTATGGCAATTATTAAGAAATTATCTGCGAAAGAATCCACAATCTGCTGCCTACCCTCTCCAGGGTTGAAATGACATGGTGTACACACCAGAAGAGAAGGCTGAAGTGTTCTCCACACATCTGGAGGACCAATTCCACACACCAGATCAACCGCATAATATCAATTATATCCAGAAGATTCAACATCGACTGGAACAATTACGTCATAAACCACTCACGGTTTTTCCACTTCTCACAACCCCTCAGGAGGTCAAAGGTGTTATAAAGCTTCTTCGACCTGGTAAGGTACCTGGCTTTGATGCTATTACTACATTAAAACTGAAGAACGGCCACAGAAAATTGTTAGTTTTTTCGAGCAAAAGTCTTCAATGCTATATTTCTTATCGGCTAATACATCAAGTTGGAAACTAGCAAAAATAATCCTCTTTGCCAAAAACAGGAAAGAACATTCTTCTACCACAGAATTATAGACCTATAAGTCTTCTTAGCCATGTTAGCAAAATCTTTGAACATATACTACTCAGACGATTACAAGCTGTGGTGAATGAAAAAGGTTTGCTACCGTATCATCAATTTGGATTTTGTCAACTGCACAGTACTACTACTAAACTGGTCCGAGTAGTGGAGTATGTTACAGGAAACTTTAATCTCAATCGACATACTCTAGGCGTATTTCTCGACTCTGACAAAGCCTTTGATCGAATTTAGCATTCTGGATTAATTGTGCAACTATCGGAATTAGGAGTTCCTATTTATTTGGTGCAATTTTTGGATCAGTATTTACAAAAGAGACAATTTCAGGTGCAATTTTTAAGTGCTCGATCTACCTTTAAGATCATACATGCTGGTGTCCCTCAGGGAGCTGTTTTATCTCCCCTTCTCTTTGCTTTATATACCAGTGATATCCCTTTAACTCATAAATGTATGTTAGCTACCTATGCAGATGATGTTGCCATCTTTACAAATAGCCCTTTACAAGAACTATGCTACAGCAGGATGAGACAACAACTATTAGAGTTGGAAGATTGGTCTACTCGCTGGTGCATGAAGTATAATTCATTGAAGAGTGCTGCTGTTTTATTTACACGTCGACATAGAAAACTACCAAAGATTCTACGACTCCAGGGATCTTCTGTACCAGACAAACCTTTTACCATATATCTAGGAGTGGTTTTGGACCGAAGACTAAATTTCCACAAACACATCTCAACTGTGACAGCAAAAGCACAGACTCGAGATGGACAAATGTACCCAGTTTTCCGAAATCCTACCTTGGGACTGACGACTCGCTTGCATGTGTATAAGATGATGGTACGTCCCACAGTCCTGTATGCAGCACCAGCTTGGGGTCATCTCCGAATTTCAGTCATGAGAAAATTGCAGATTATACAGAATAATGTTGCTCGACTTATTACTAGTCATAGCCGAGATACTTGTATCTCACAAATCCATGAGGACCTTGAACTGGGTTATGTTCAATCTGCTATATATGCAATGTGTTACAACTTCGGGAGCCAGATCAAACAGCATCCAAATCCAGCGGTTCGGGGAATTGGAACTCGACCATAGGTCCGGATGTCCCACTCCATGCCCCGAAATTTTGAACAACTCTAAATTCAAAAATGCTATTTTATTATTATGTTATGTGTTACATATACTTCCTATGTATGAGTACTTCAAAGTACTGTTTTCAATGGAGCAGATTAATGTTGATTGATAGTGCAGCTATAAAGCACAGATTTTGATTTTGTTGTTTCTTTGTTACTTATTGTTACTTTTATATTGTTATCATTAATATTATGCTTTGTGGTTATGTTATGTTTTGTGTCTTTAAAGTGATGTGCAAAATGTAGTTTGTGATTAGAACTTTTCATCAGTGCACCGAACCATTGTATTGTTTGAAAAATAATAGTGATTATTTCCTTCCTCTCTCAATGCAAACTTATAACAAGGAACTAACTCAACAATTTAAAATTATAGAAATAATACAGATGAAATATTGTCCAAATCCCGGCCGATAGTCGACCCGGGTTGTAGCAAGAGAAATGTTGTACATACACTACTTTGTAAGAACATGATAGTAACTTAAATGCTCAATGATCCCGATACTTACAATAAAACCTGTCAATAAAGCATTTGCATTGAAATTGGCATTGCTTCATCTAGGAGTAAGAGCTAATAAGTCAAGTCAGAGTCAATATACTTACTACTCCTCTGTGCTAGCCATCATAATGTATTGGTTCCATTCGCATTCTGCATAACACGAACAGCGACGCGCCAATTCCATTGCGTTTGTAAAGGTTTCTGTAAGATGAAATATACAATACACAATGTCATATGTGGGACCATAATTTAGGTTAGAATATGATTAACTTTATCATATTGTACAGTGTCTCTCAAAAGTTTTAGGACAACAACATTTTAAACTAGGCAACCCAATTTACACAAGGCGTTGGTGGGTTGCGTGTAGAGTTAGGCTCAATTTCAGGGTTGCCACATGCACAATAGATATTTATAAAATACGCTAAAGAAAGAAAAACAAGTAATATTGTATAAAATTATTAAAAATATCACTATTATATCGCAAGTGACTAATTTCTTTCTGAAAGAAAAAAATAGGTTTTCTAGTATTTCATCGCTGATAAGTCTACAGAAAGGAAAGGAGGTGAGACAAAACGAAAGGTGACAAAGGAGAGGAGAAAGAGAAAGCGAAAGGAGAAGAGGAAACGTAGAGGAGAGAAGAAAGAGAGGATAGACGAGGAGAGGAGATGTAGTGAGGAAAATGGAAAAAGATTCTAGGAGAGATGAGGAAAATCGAGCAAGGAAGAGGAGAAGTAGAGACGATAAGAGGGGAGTGGAGAGTAAAGTAAAGGAGAGAAAAAGAGAAGAACGAAAAGAAGAGGAGAAGAGTACAGTGGAGTCGTAAATCTAAGACAGGAGATACGAGGAGTGGAGATGAGTGGGATGGAGATAAGATGCGAGAAAAGTAGGGAAGGCGATATGAGATAAAAGCAGAGCGAGCAGAAGGAGGGGAGAGGAGAAGGAGAAGAGAAGAACAGAAGGTACTGAAGAGAAGAGGTAGTTGCAGAAAATATCGTCTCAGCGTCAAAAATTGATGCATTGGTCAAATTATCGACATGAAACATTGAATAACATTTTGAAATGTATTGGAAAATGTATTAGATCGGTTCGAAATGCCCTTTGGCTTAGTTCAGAGCAAGGTAAAATCTTCCATGTAAGATCTTTGATTTTACCTGCGATTATACCACTAAAAACATGAATGTAATTTGAATATTTATAAGAATTATCCAATTTTTGTCCACTTCTCGGTTCGTTGAAATGGAGATTTTGTAATTTAACATTTCCCCTCCCCCCATAGTTAATTCCAAACTGAATCATTCCGTTTCACACGGCGTGGACAGTGAACACCTTGGGATAGGTCTAAAACTTACGAAAATTTACTGCCACCGGAAGGGTTTGAACCTACGACCATCAGATTGAAAGTCCTGAACGGTAAACACTACCCTACAAGCTTTCGCTCCTGAAAGTAAGTAGAAGGAGCTGCCCAATGTGAAATGTAGATGCAACTCTTCTCCTACATGTAATGTGCAAACAATACTTGTTTGTAACAAAGAAAACGAATGTAGTACGACTCGGCGAAAACATTTAATGGAGAATTGCACATGATGAAAACTTTTCATTCGAAATTTGCGGAGGTATCCTTGCATTGAACTCGAGTGGGAAAAGGGGTAAAATTAGTATGTCCTGAATTGCCACAAATATAAATAGTTATTTCATTAATATTTGTCAATGTCTTTGGAGCATTACACAATTATCGTTAGAGTATCATAATTCACGATTTTAAACATGAAAATATCTCTTTGAATGTGTGTCAATTCATTTATTTGTTTATTTTTTTTATATAAATTCGATATGCAGAACAATTAGCCACTATACACTGCTATTACAAATAATGTTACCATGCTCTTTTTATAATAAAAGGAGAATTAAAAAAAGAACACCCAGTATGGAGGATCGAACCTGGTACCGCAATCAATGCTTTCAAGAACTCTAACCAATACACTACGCCCTTTGTTTCCCTTGGAGCAACAGTTCTTAATTATTCTGTTGCGTGAATATTGTAAACGTTATCCTGCAAAGAGAAGTTCAATACTCAAAGTTCAAATTTAACTCTGAATTTATTTCTTCGTTGTTAGTATATCTAACCTTGTGAATATACTTTATTTGTAATTTTATAGTGGTTACATGAACAGCTAAGAAATAGTTCCTTATAATAATCTCCGGTTTACCAAGTTGCCAATATAAACTAATGGGATACAGATTGTCTTTCGAGCTTACATTGTTAAAAAGAATCGGATACACGTATTTCTATCCCAATACTTATTCAATAAGATTTGTTGTTTTGTCAGAAATTATAACTTAAACTATTGCATGTTGAGCTAGTGCCCACGTAGCCGCCTCTGATGAAATCTATCATTCTTCAGATTCTCTTTCAAATTCGACTCTGGTCACTTGTAACTTGCTGGGCGCAGACACTGTGCACCGACGCACAGTGTTTTGCGATAAGAAGCGGCCTTGAATAGCTTGAGTGAGTCACTTTGAACGCGAGCAAGCTACGCTACCAAGCTTGTCTGCCTTTGAAAACCACGTCATTTTTTTCCCACCGTTTCCGAACGCGATTGTTATTGTAGAAGTATATATTCTCAAAAGAGCACGAAAGGAAATTTGACCAATATTCTCCCGATGTTTAAAACCAAATAAGTTATTATCTATTAAAAGAAAGGTTCACGATTGTCAATAAACCTATCTGAGCATAAGGTGAATGTAAATAATAAATTTAATATATAGATTCTCCAAAATTTCTCTCCCACTGTCTACGTCAGGCCAGTACCCGGAGGGGGGGGGGGCTCGAACCCTGAAAAA
>NC_139237.1:57003145-57119744 GCF_977018435.1 Lepisma saccharinum
ACCTGTCAATATTAAAAACAAAAGAGCCGTGGTTAACATAGAAAATACCGACCAGAAATGCTTTTTGTGGTGTATTTTAGCTGCTTTGTTTCCAGTTTTAAGGAACCCTGAGAGAATAACTTATTATAAACAACATGAACACTTTTTTGATGATGCATTGAAGGGCTTAGAATATCCAATGTCTGTTCAGAATATTGATAAATTTGAAAAAAAGGCCAGGGATATGAATGGTAAACAATTATCTATTAATGTATTTATTTGTTCCACTGGTCGTGATAATTGCTTGATAGCACCTCTCAGAATCAGTACAATTGATGATGATTCTGCTATTCCGATTGATCTGCTCTTAATTGAAGGGGATGGCACATATCATTACACTCTGATACATAATCTTGAAGCTTTAGTCAGAAAACAATTAGACAAATCTAAGACAATATTCAATTGTGCAGAAGATGTTTAACTGTATTTGATGGTCAAAAAATGGTAAATGGGGTTCGGGAAGTGAATGCAGAAATTGCTAAAAACAAGTTAATTGAACATTTAAAATATTGTGGCAACCATAAACCTGTTCATATGGTGATGCCAATGCAAAGTGAAAATTGCAAATTCAAAAAATTTGAAGCCTTGTTGGAACACCCAGCATATATAGTCTGTGATTTTGAATCAAACCTCAAACCTCTTGCATTCTGCAATCCAGATCCTGAAGAATCTTCAATTACACCATACCAGCTACATGAACCTTCCAGCTTTTGTTATGTGATTGTACAGGACGGTGTGGCTAGTGAACCATACTTATACATGGGACCAGATGCCATCAAAAAATTTGCACATAAAATAGAAAATGAGTGCCATGACATAGCATCTAATGTCTTATTAAAATCAAAGCCCATGTTGCCTTTAACAGAGAAACAGATTGAAGATTTCAACAATGCAGAAAAATGCCCGGTATGTGATTCTGAATTTTCAGATATAAATATCAAGGTGAAACACCATTCTCATACAGATGGTAAATTCAAAATGGCCCTGTGTAATAAATGTAATATTAAGATCCAGAGACCAAAATTTGTCCCTATATTTTGCCATGGTGCATCCAATTATGATTTCCATCATTTGATCAGGTACGAGGGGTTTGACAAGCAGAATTTAAATATTTTAGCTGAAAATGATGAGAAATATATTGCTATTAGCAAAATAATTAAAGTTAATGGTGTTCCTATTCACATAAGATTTCTTGATTCCTACAGAATTTTATCTGCTAGCCTGGCTACACTGGCCACTCAATTATCTGATGATCAATTCAAAATCACATGTGCTTTGTTTCCAAATCAGGACCTGAAATTAATTAGGCGGAAGGGTGTATATCCATATGATTATGTTACAGATTTTTCTAAATTTGATGAGTGTTCTCTGCCACCACAACACGAGTTTTACAGCAAAATCAGAGGATCTTTAATTACTGATGATGATTATCACCATGCCCAGTTGATGTGGAACAATTTAAAATGCCAGACATTTGGTGATTATCACAATTCATATTTGAAACTTGATGTGACCCTCTTAGCTGATATACTGCAGGCATTCAGAAAATGTTCCATGCAAAATTATAAGCTGGATCCAATGTATTTTTTTTTAGGGCCTCCCCGATGGCGCAGTGGTAGCGTCGTCGCCTTGTAATCAAGGGGTCCCGGGTTCGATACCCGGTGGAGGCACAAGTGGTTCGGATCCCACTTTAAACTGTAGGTCCAGTCCCGATTAGCCTTACTGTGCATAAAGTGGACTTAAAACACCAACCCAACCCAACCAATGTATTTTTACAGTGCCCCAGGCCTAGCATGGGCTGCAATGTTTTTGAACACTAAAATGAAATTTTATCTGATCCAAGATCAAGATATGTATCTGTTCATGGAGCAATGTATAAGAGGAGGCATGGTGCAATGCTCTCAGAGATATGCCAGAGCTAATAACAAATATATTCCCGATTATAATCCAGCACTGTCATCAAATTATATACTGTATGTGGATGCCAATAGCCTGTATGGTTACGCTATGATGGATAAACTGCCATATGCAGGGCTTGAGTGGGTTGAACATTTCAATATTGAAGATCTTAAGGATTTTGATGACAGTGACTATGGCCTCTTCTTAGAGGTTGATCTGACAATTCCTGATGATTTACACAACACATTTTCTGATCTGCCCCCAATTCCTGAGGTTAAGTGTTCACCTGGCTCTAAACAAAAGAAATTGATGATGACTCTGGAGCCAAAACAAGGCTATGTCATATATTATAAAAACCTCCAGTTCCTGATGCATCATGGTGTTCAAGTGACCAAAATTGGCAAAATTTTGAGGTTCAGGCACTTAAGATTGTTGAAGTCATATATTGATACAAACACAGAGCTTCGAACATCTGCAATGAGCCAATTTGATAAATCTTTGTTTAAATTGATGGTCAATTCTGTATATGGCAAAACTATTGAAAATGTCAGAAAACATACTGATGTTAAATTAATTACTGACCCCAGCCTGAGCAAAAAGTTGATTGCAAAGCCTAATTTCAATTATAGAAGAATTTATGATGAAAATATAGCACTTTTCAACATGAAAAAAACAAAGATTAAGTTTGATAAACCTATTTATGTAGGGGCTGTGATATTGGAATTGGCCAAATTACATATGTTAAAATTGTATTATAATGTTTGAAGCCTTTTTATAAGGATCGTGTAAAACTGATGTACATGGACACGGATAGTTTTATTCTTGATATTCAGACAGAAGATGTTTATCAAGATATGTCACAGCCTGAATTGCTTGAATATTTTGATAGCAGTGAACATACAAGGATTCAACCCCACAACAAAAAGGTGCCTGGCAAGTTAAAAGATGAGACACTTGGTGATGTTATACTGGCATTTGCTGGGTTAAGGGCCAAGATGTACAGCTTTGAAACATGTAGTGGTGTTGTTGCCAAAAAAGCCAAGGGCATTGGCAGAGTGACTGTTGACAAAGAGCTTGAATTTGAGGATTACAAAAATTGCCTCAAATCATGTAGCACAATCAGAACATCAGAATCCAGAATTCAGACTGTGGATCACTTGCTGACTAGCAATATTGTAAGAAAAGTGGCTCTGGACCCACATGATGATAAGAGATGTATTTTATCATGTGGCATACATACTCTACCATGGGGTCATTGTGATTTGAAAAATGGCAATCAATGCCCAATTACAGAGCATGATTTGAAATAAATAAACATGGCTATGAACTTATTTGGGTTTAAAAAACAAGCTATTATGGAGCTGCCAACACCACAACCCTCTTCTGATATAATATCTAAACTAAGTGGTTTCTTAATTATTCATCTGAACAGCATACTTACAGATGTTGATGATAAAACAGGTAAAATATTGTACATATTTAACAATAATTTAAATCATTACCAATTACCTGTAGGTGGTCAATTGCAATTTATTACAACCCCTGAGGTTGAAGTCAAAATTTCAGTAGGGATAAATATTTATAGAATTAAGCACTCAAACATGATTTCTGGCACTGTATATACTGTTTCTGCTGGTGACTGCTTATATATTTAGGTCCCTGGATCCTATGACAAGCTTATACCTTTTTTTATAGAATTAAGAATCAGATACTCTATAATAAATAACCAATAAATCAAAATGCCTAAAAATATATTTGGCCATACAAGACATGAAGATCACAGTGATGAGATTTTGATGCTTGATATCAGAGTCAAGAAATTAAGAAGTGATTTACAAGCTTTACAAACCACACTCAATGCCAGTCTTCAATTAGAAATTACAAATTTACAATCACAATGCATGGACCTTCTTCTTAAAATTGATTCTGAACTTAAATTATTGAAAAACTAAATATGCTGACCAAGGCAGTAATTTATTTTATTAAAAAACATAAACTAACGTAACGTTTCAACCTTCTAGCAAGGTCTTCTTCAGACTCTGTATCAAGTACAAAAGTAACCAGATACAACAAGAAGGGCACAGAGAGAGGCACAGCGCCTAAAGGATTAAAAATAAGTAAGAAGGGAGTGGTTTGCAACACCAGGAGATGGAGGATATTGGTTCAGAAAATGGAAAAAGAACTGATATGGAATGAAATAAGGGCAAGAAGAAAGGAGATAAAGATAATAAAGGAGAACCTGACAAGAATTGAAAAAGCTATTGAAGATGGTCTCACTATTTTTACGAGAGAATATACATTTCATGAAATGAAAATCTGGCAAGAGAAATTTAGAGAGAAAATGAAAATAAAATTGAAGAAGAAAGGAGAGGGACTAGGATGGAAAGAAGAAAGAGGAGAAGAGGAAGAAGAAGAGGATACCAGAAGAAGAGTTGTGGTAATAGGGAATGTAGATTTAACAAAAGAAGAGGAAGCTTTTTTAAAACTAGGCAGAGGTTTCAAAGTTAAAGAAAGAAATGTAGATTATGAGGAAGTTATATATGACATTGAAGAAGCAGTGCTCCATATAAAAGAAGAACCAGAAAGAGACAAGATTAGAAGAAGAACAGCAGCCATACTGAAGAAAGAAATGGGAAAACAAGAAAAAGTAGATAATTTGAGTCAAAAAAAGGGAAGGGATGAAGAAAATCAAAACAAGAAATGATGTGGTGATAGAGCAGGCAGATAAAGGTGGAGCAATTGTGGTGATGGAAAGAGAATGGTACGAGAGGAAGTTTGAAGACCTAAAAGAAAATGGATATGAGGAAATTTGTGGAACAGGTGAAGAACAAACTATAAAAGAAAGAATCATTAAAGACTGTAGGAGGAGTGGATTCAAGAAATGCATAAAGGAGACAGGAAGACTACCAAGTTTGAAAGGCTTTCCAAAGATACACAAAGAGGAGATAAAGTTAAGACCAGTAATGAACTGCAGAAACAATATTTTGGAACCCTTAGAAAAGAAATTAAAGAAAGTTATTGACGTGTTAGTAACACAGCAAGAAAGCAGAGCAGTTAAGAACAGTGAACAAGTAGTAGACCTCATAAAAGGACTTACGTTAAATGAGATGAAGACGACAATGTTTAGCTTAGACGTGAAAAGTATGTTCCCGAGCATCAAGAGGGGACACGTTTTGGACATTATTAAAAAGAGAATGGGACAAGAAATTATAGGAGAATGGGATAGTGAAAGGGTAGTGAAGGCGCTGGAAACCATTTGGAATAACGGTTACAGTATAATGGGAGATAAAATAATGTTAATGAGTGAAGGACTAAATATAGGTTCCAGTCTAAGCCCAGCATTGGCTGAATTGGTTATGAATGAATGGGAAAAGAAAGTGATAGAAAAGGGAGGTGACAAAATGATTCTGTTTTGCAGATATGTGGACGACTGTTTTGGCATATGGAAGGGAACGAAGAGGCAGCTTGACATTTTAGCCAAAGAAATTCAAGATGAAGAAAGAGGGATATTATTGGAAGTTGAAATAGAAGAAGAAGACAAGTTAAGCTATCTAGATATATTGATGAAAAGGAAAAGAGGACAAGAAATTGAAACCACTTGGCATCAGAAGAAGTGTGCAGCAGGGGTATTCTGCCACAAAAGAAGTGATGTAAGTGAGGTGACAAAAATAAATTTTATAAAGAATATGGAGGACAGAATCAAGAAAATATGCATGAAAGAATGTGAAAAAGAACGCAAAATAAATAGCCTATGGAAACAGCTGGAAAGGAATGGCTATGAGAAGCAGGATAGACTGAACATAAACAGAAGAAGTAAGAAAACGGGCAGGGGAGAATTGGAAGAGAAAGAAAAAGAGGAGAGAAGGTTTGGAATAAGGAGTATGGGGAAGACCACAGAAAAGATATGCAAAGTGCTTAGGAAAGCAGGAATTAAAACTTACAGGAAGGGAGGGAGAAGCATCTTAGGAATAGCGAGGAATGCTAACAAGAAAAAGGAAAACAGAGAAGAGGAAGAAGAAGGGATTATCTACGAAGTAAAATGTAAAGAATGTCAGAGTGTGTACATAGGAGAAACGAAAAAAAGGCTGAAAGACAGGTTGAAACAACATAGGGATGATGTACGACTTAAGAGAGAGAGAAATGCAATATTTAAACACACGAGAGAAACAGGACATGACATAGAGTAGGATGAGGCTAAGCAGATAGGAAGGGAGAAGAGAATGCTAGTGAGAAAATGGAAGGAAGCCAAAGAAATAGAGAAGAAAGGCGAAGAAGACACAATGAACTGGAATGGGGGACTGAAGTTAAACAAAGAATGGAAGAAGATGTTGGAAAGAGTGGAAAGGACAAGAGAAAAAGAGGAGAGGAGAAGGAAGAAAAATGAAGGGAAAAGAGCGTGAGATTAAAAAGTCCAACCACATTCTATATGGAAGTAATTGTGTTTAGCCTTTTAGGTGAAAGTAAAGTTGGAAAGTGAAAGTCATCTGCTAGAAAGTTCCAAACAACTTTCTAAATAGTCTGGAGGGAGTAATGTTTGTGTATATATATTGCCCTTCTTGTTGTATCTGGTTACTTTTGTACTTGATACAGAGTCTGAAGAAGACCTTGCTAGAAGGTTGAAACGTTACGTTAGTTTATGTTTTTTAATAAAATAAATTACTGCCTTGGTCAGCATATTTAGTTTTTCATAATCATGGAAACAAGGCTTAATGGAGTTAAATTATTGCTTCAGAAATATACTGATTTGGCCACATTGGATAATTTTCAAAGTTTAGAAGAAGCTGTAGCAGTTCTTCAAGCCAAATTTAAGACCCAGGCCACCAACTCTGAGCAATTGAAACAACAATTGGAAGAGCAAATAAATAATGTCCAGAGACAGCTCCAAACAATTGTCAAAAGCATAAAATCACAAGAAGATTTTGATCTAGTGATTTCCACTCTAAAGGAACAGATTCAGTCATTACAGATACCTAATCTGGACCCTCTGAACAATGCCATAGCCGAGGTTAAAGAAAAAATTGAGACACTTGAAAATTTTATGAACAACTTGCCATCTTCTGATGCTTTGAGTGCAATAACTCGGAGTGTTGCCAATATTAAGCTGCAACTTGAAACATATGAAGATTTTGGAAAAATTCAAAGTACCATAACCCATCTTGAGGGTACAATAGCAGCAGTGCAAAGTGATTTGACAAATGTACAAGAAACTCTAGAATCACGCTTGCCTGGAATTGTAGATACTCTTGCCAGTGTCCAGCAACAGATCACAAAGCTTGAAAACCTCAACACTGAATCTGAGCTATCTCATTTTCATCACTTGATTGATGATATCCAAACAAAGCTTGAAATTTTACAACAATCCACACCTACTCAGGCAGATATAGCCCTGCTCCAAGATGCTATGCAAAATGTGGCTGATGCTTCTGAATTAAACAATGTGAAATTGGCACTTGAATCTTTGCAAAATACTGTATCAAATCTGCCTACATCACAGGAACTTAAAAATATTAAGAGGGCAGTGAATCGCATATTGAAATCAGAAGATATCAAGAATATCCAAACAGAGATCAAACAACTCACTCAGACAGTGGCCACTCTACCAACCAATCAACATATTAATGAACTGCATGCCCTGTTTGAGGATATCAGAAGACAGGTCCATGATCTTACAGCTCAAAATTCAAAATTGGCAGTTGTTGAAAATTTACAGCAAATTGTAGCTAATATCAAGCAACAGCTATCAACAGATTCCAACATGGAATCCAATCAAGCAAATGCTCTGTCTGTTTTTGCCACCCAGCTACAAGAGATTGTGCAACAATACAATAAACTTGTTGTGGACATAAAGATCAAGCCAGGCCATGATGATGTTGTTAGGACTATCAATGAGCACCTTGAATCTGTAACAAGTAGATTGCTCACAGCAGAAAAAGAAATAACCGGCATAATTGAAAATCCTAAACATACAGTAATTCTTGAATTGTACAGCATCCCCAACAAAGAATATGATTCACCATTTACACCAGGTGGCAAAATATATATGCTGTCCCCTGCACAATTTTATTACCAGTTTTTTGTTGGGGGCACACTTAGACCAATCAAGATCAAATATTGGCTTCAACCACAGGCACACCACTACCCTACATTATCAATAACAAATGCTGATAACAAAGTAAAAATCACCAGTGCAGAATTAGAGGATTTTACAGACCCCAATACATTAGAAACATCTTATGTTGAAGATGATGGCTCTCTGGAATTTAAAATACAAATAGGGGACAAATTATATTTAGAAAATCCTGTAGTATCAGCTGCTGAACACCCTATAGTTGCAATATTCTTGTTTACATATTATGTCTAGACAAATTATTGTTGATGAATTACACAGACAAGCCAGACATAATTTTAAGAGACTGCCAGTAGTTACAAAAGGCATAGATGATTTATGGCAGAGCGACTTGATTGAGATGGCAAGTGGACAGCTGAAAAACTTAGACAAAATCAACAAGGGCTACAAGTATCTTCTCACTGTAATAGACACATTTTCAAAATTTGCCTGGGCTGTGCCACTCAAATCCAAGACTGGAAAATGTGTTACAGAAACCTTCAGGACAATCATCAATCAGAGTGGAAGATCACCGCGCTATTTGCAAACAGATAATTGCAAAGAATTTTATAATTCAGTGTTTCAACAATTTATTAAAAGCCAGTCAATACAACATTATTCGAGTTACAGTGATCTCAAGGCCTCAATTGTAGAGAGATTCAACAGAACCCTAAAAAATCTTATGTATAAACAATTTACCCTCCAAGGTAATTATAAATGGATTAATATTCTTCCAGAACTTCTACAAAAATATAACAACTCGGTCCATTCCACAATCAACATGAAACCCTCTGAAGTGACTTCATCTGATGAGGAAAAATTGATCACCACTGTTTATTATCCTAAATATCAGCCAACAACAAGAAAAGTCAAATACAGGGTGGGTGATCAAGTAAGAATCAGCAAATATAAGCACTTATTCAAAAGAGGCTTTACAAGAAACTGGAGCACTGAATTATTTACAGTGGTTCAAGTTAAACCTGGGACCCTTAACACATATATAATAAAAGATCACCGAGGAGAAATTCTCAAAGGCCGATTCTGTGAAGAAGAGCTCAGCAAAAATAAACAGCCTGACACATATCTCATAGAAAAAATCATCCGCAGAAAAGGCAACAAGTTACTTGTCAAATGGCTAGGTCATCCGGAAAAGAGCTGGATCGATGCAAACAAAGTGATAATATGAACACCTGGGATGTTATAAAGAGGCTGCCAGAACCTGAACAGCAGAATAAGAGAAATGGAAAATTGCTGCCTGATAATATTAGGTGTCTTATTGTTGGGCCATCTGCTTGTGGTAAAACTACACTAATGGTTGATAATTTTTATTGGCACCCAACTGGTTAGACTGGAAAAACAGGCACTTGTATGTCTTCTCTAAGAGCTTGGAACAATTAAAATATCAACAGCTGATGAAGCTATATGATGGATTGGATATAGCCACTTTTGAACCAGATGTTAAGCCACTTCATGAATGTCTCGATAATTCTGTTGTTGTGTTTGATGACATTATACTGGATAATCAAAACAAGGTTAGAAATTTTTTTACACAGGGCCGACACAAAAACATTGATTGCTTCTACCTGGCACAGACTTTTTCTAAAATTCCGAAGCAGCTGATCCGAGACAACAGCAATTTTATATGTGTGTTTCATTAAGACCATACCAACCTCAAACACATACATGATGAATATGTAGGTGGGGACCTGAGCTACAATGATTTTTCTAAGATTTGCAGCAGGTGCTGGAATCAGGACAGCTATGGGTTTGTCACAATTGATATGACAAGAAAACCCAATAGTGGCAAATACAGAAATAAAATCAACAATTTTCTAGACATTGAAACATATATAAATAAAAATGAAAAGGCCAATCATTGATGATATTAAATTAAGAGATTATCTTGTAAAAAGATTTAAGGGATGGAAATCAGAGAACCGAGGTTTTTATGAACAACACAAGCGCACACAACAGCCTATTATTGACGCTATTGGTGAATTAGGTAAAAATATCAAAATTGTTACAGAGCAAAATCAAAATTTAATCACAGAGCTTGTACGTGTAGCTGCAAGGAACATATTAGATTATCCATTCACCCCACTTTATAGTATTCATACACCTAGTCCTGTTGCTCCTCGAAGAATTGAAGCTACTCAGGATCCTATTGAATTGGGTCCTCTTGCTCAAAAATATTTAGCCACACCTAAAGACAACAAAGATGAGGTCTTTGGCTTATATGCTGACACAGAGCGTGATGGTAACATCATACATAGAATTGGCAATTTCAGAGTAACATTTATGGGAGATGATATAATTGTATATTCAGAATCTCATCTTGGAGAAAGAGGTGCTTTTGTTAAATATCCTGGAACACCTGGATTGTGGGAACTGATGACTAGGAAGAGACCTGGCAGCTATACACATCAAGATTATGAGTATTACAAAGAAATATTAATAAAATCAGATGGTCTATACCAGAACAATGATCCCACACAAAAAAGAGTCAAGTCTAGCAGTGGAGCAAAATACAACAATTTAATCAAACCCATATGGTCTCAGATCAAGACTGGTAGTGGAATCAAACAATACAACACCCTGCCTAAAGAATTTGTGTGGGTTGATGATGTCAGGAAACTTGTAGATAGGTTATTGGTGATAGCTGGGGAGGAAAATGCAGGCAACCACAATTTTTACAATGAAAAGGTTGGAATTATGGACATGATAAGCACAAAATTGTCTAATTTTATAGTAAATGACACTAAGTGGATTGGATATCTTATAAAAATTATTAATACTTTACCACCTAAATTTTGGAATATTTCTGAGGGTCGGGGCTTGGTTAATGACATTATAAACAAGCTGCCATTTGAACTACACATTCCAGGTTATCAGTATTGTGGTCCAGGCAAAAAATTGGACCATAGATTAAACAGAGGGGACCCTGGTGTTAATCCCCTAGATGCTGCTTGTAGAGACCATGACATAGCATACAACACACATTCTGATCTTGACAAGAGACATGTTGCAGACCAGAAATTAGAAGAGGCTGCATTTGGTAGATTTGTAAGCAAAGATGCTTCTTTAAGTGAAAAAATAGCAGCCTTTAATCTTCTAACCAAAAAGCAGCGCAAGAAAAAAAAGCTCTTGTATTGCCAAGGGCCATGGTATGAAATTGTTACTTAGTACCCCCCAATGAAAAAAATTACAGCAATCAAGAAAAAAATCACATGTGGGGGGATTCATATTTACTATCCCTGCCATCTTAGCTGCTCTCGGGGCTGTTGGGAGCTTGGCTGGGGGATCAGATGCCATAGCAAAACAGTAATACATGCCAAGAAAAATAAGGCAGAATTAGATGAGCAGAGGCGCCATAACCTGGCCATGGAGAAACAAGGCAAAGGTGTTAAGAGAGCCATGAATAAGTTTTAAAAAAACAAGAGCCGCTTACAAACCAAGATATTGAAGCTTTAATCAAGCCACTGGGCATCAAACATTTTAGAGGTGTGTACATGTCTGATTCTTTGCCAGAGCAACAACTCAACAAAGAGTGTGGCATTGTTAATTTGGATAAGTTCAAAAATCAGGGCACTCACTGGATCTGTTATCTTAAATATTTAAACAATAAGGCATTTGTGTTTGATTCATTTGGAGGTGTTCCACCTGAAAATTTAGTAAAATATCTAAAATCAACTAATCTTTATTACAATAATGCCCGTGTTCAAAACTTCAAAGATGTTAATTGTGGACATTTGTGTTTATCTGTTCTTAGATATATGTCTCAAATAAATAAACCATCAATTGAAAATTTTCAAAAGGCCCTGTGGTATTTAAAACATCATGGGGGTATTCCATCTCACCAGCCAAAATTCAATATTGAAACTCAAATTACATGATGATATAGTGTATCCCAAAACAATAGCTCTCAGAGCATTTTATGGCATGTACTTGATCCCTAATATTACACACCACAACAACAAAATTGCAGTTGGTGATGAAAAAATTGTCATTACTCCATGGCAGTATAATCTGTCCACTCTAAATGCTCAATTACCCAGAGGTGTAGTATTAACTCAAAATTCTGTCACTCACAGAGTAGAGATTGTATCTGCTACAGAGACAGTGGATCTGGGTACTATAGGAGAGCTGTTAGGCTTTGAGAACAACACAAAACTTGAACCAGCAATCAAACACACTGCTATTAATATACCTAAATTCTTAGCCATAGAGACTCTGAATATTCACTGTAATGTAGCCGAGGGTATGATCACCAAATCAAATGGCATAGGCACTCACAAACAAACTGGCATCATTGCAACATTCAAACCTAATTCTGAATTTATGGAGCCCATCATCTACAATCCATCCCCAACATTATATTTTCCTGTGTGCCATAATAGAATAGATTATATTGAATTGATGGTCACTAATGAAAAAGAAGAATTAGTTGATTTTGCTGGAGCCACCACAACTGCTATTATAGAGAATAATATTTAAATAAAAATACATAAGAAAAAAATGGAAAATATTGAGAGTTATGAGCTACAATCATTCCCTCCAAACAGGAGGACATTTGCAAATTTAAATGAACCCAACACAGAGATTGAGGTTGATCTTGATGTAGGGGATGGCTTTATACACCCCCACAGAGCAGATCTATACATCAAATTTTATGTTGTAAAGCTCGATGGTACAGATTATCCGGCAAATTCAAATATAAGATTGGTGGACAATTTTGTGCCACATCTATTCTCTGAAATTGAGGTCAGAAAACATGGTGTTGTTATAAACAGAGTGGATTATCCCGGCATTACCTCCACAGCTTTGGCCACACTAAAATTATCCAAGACCGAGGCTTCTTACTACAAAATAGGTGGATTTGAGGCTGGTGATAAGATATTATCTAAGAACCACACAGTGCTGTTCCCTATGAGCCTGTTGCCAGGATTCTTCTCAGATTACAAAGATATTATGTGGAAGGGTGGTTTAAGAATCACATTTAGATGAGCTGCAAATGATAATAATGCTTTGATGAGGTACAGTACATTAAACTCTACAGGGGAAGCTCTGCCTAATACCCTACCTGATGAAGGCAAGTGCATTATTCAGACTATGGAGCTCAGAATCCCTGTTGTTGAATATGAGGCCAGTTATGCTCTTAAATACAAAGCAGATATCCTAAAAAATCCACAGATTCTTTTACAATTTTATACATATCAATGTGTACAGAAGCCCGCAACTGGTACCTATTATGAGTTTCATGCTACAAATTCATTCTCCAGTATACAATATGACATGCCAGATTTTGTGGTGGTATTGTTTCAGACTGGAAGACACAATAATCAGGAAAAAAATTCAAGTAAATTTGATAACTGCAACATCAAGAACATATATCTTAAAAATGGCAGAAATGAGGTATTTCCTAGAGAAAATTATAATTTAGACATGTCCAAGGATGATTTCCTCAAATTATATGAAGCATTTTCATCCTTCAAAAGAGTCACTACTGGCAATACAGAAATGTATTACACACCAGATGAATTCAAAGCAAAGAGACCCATGTTTGTCATCAATACTTCAAAAAGGAAACAAGTTGTGGTTAATGACAGGACAAACATTAAAATTATCTGTGAATTCCACGATACACTCCCCGATGACACCATATGTAGTGTTATTCTCATAGGGAAAAAATCATATGTTTATGATGTAAGAAATGAGAGGGTCACAGAGCAATTCTAGAAGATATTTGCTCTATTATGCTGTTGTACAACGCACTTTGTCAGGTTTCAAACCTCAACTGTATATCAGCTAGCAGTGAATATCTCATGTGTGGGCATATTATTTTGTTGTATGTATTTCAATCTTACACATTTTATCAGGACTCAAACCCAGAGCCCCTGATTACAAGGCAGCAATATTAACACTTCTCCATATGGAATATATCCACATTTTACTGGGTTCTGAGACCCAGAAGCTAATACAAAAAAAATTGGATTTTGAACTGCACAATGAATTATTCTCTAAGCCTTGCCTATGCTCGTATTATCAGAATAATGCAATGGTTTCAGCATGCAAGGCAGTTCATTGCCACTGTGTCAGAAAATTTGTATCTTTATCTCAATGATCTTTGTTACACTTTCCCCTGTCGCACAGAAAGATTAATGTACCCTTCAGTGAATCACACAGAAATATTATTAATGGCCCCTTCTAGCTGTGTAGATTATATCTCTTGCGTGCCGGCAAGGCATGCAAGCAAAACATTAGTCTTTTGATAGATTAATATCAATTCATGCATTTCCGAGCTAAATAATTGCTTACCCCGAGCAATGGAATTGATCAGAGATTAGAAAAAAAGCAGGCAACAGCTCAAATTTTGCTTGCATTTTGTATTGAATTAGATCTGTAAGTTGTAGAGCATAGGAATATGGCCAAAAACAATATCAAAAGAGCCATATTTTTGACAAGTTTATGAACAACAATCACACAGATATAGCTTTTACACACATGGCTGAATCAATCTGAGGAGAAGAGGGGGGGGGCTCATCAAAAAACAGAACTATGGCCAATATGCCAAAACAATTACAACAGCAATAACTAGGCTCTGGTGATCCCCAATACAAAATAATTTTGCTCTTTTATGCTGTTGTATAACACTTTTTACCAGGTTTCAGATCTGGGAGCTATCAGTTGTATATCAACTAGCAGTAATTATTCTCAAAATCTCACGTGTGGAGATATTATTTTGCCACATGTATTTCAATCTTACACATTTTATCAGGACTCAAACCCGAGCCTCTTTTTTACAAGGCAACAATATTAACACTTTGCAATCAGGGGAGGCTTCACATTTTATGAGGACTCAAACCCAGAAGCCTCCTGATTACAAGGCAATAAAAACCATGGGGCTATGCACCACACTCTACTAGGTCTCAGAACCCAGGAGCTATGAGCTTTATATAAGTATTTTTGGTTTAGTAATCTAGAGGCTTCTGGGTTTGAGTCGGCCCCCTCTAGAATCAATCTGAGGGGGGGGGGCTCATCTTTTCTACACTAAAATTCAAGATTCCTGGGATTTTGACAGAAAAACACCCTATAAACAATAAGATGATATGGGAACTTGGCATAGTTTTAAGTGTAGGCAAATCTGTCTGAGGGGGATTCTTGTTTTCTACACTAGAATTCAAAATTTCTTAAAATTAAAAGCATATCACACTTGAAGAATTGGGGTATAAGCCCCTCTTGGCATTGTTTTAAGTGTAGGCAAATCAGGTTGTTCAATCAAATAGCCTCTTCTTTTCTACACATATAAGTTGAGTTTATCCTATTGTAAATCCTACTACTTAGTGACGTGTAGCGAACAGCCTGTCTCCTCATTTGCACCGGTGCAGCTGACCGAGCAACTGTCCAATGTTGACCCGAAGGAGTTGAGCACAGATCAGCGCTATCTACTGGAAATGTGCAATAGCATCGGCAAAGGTGAATGTAGCGTCAATCTGGCAATGCGAAACCCAGGTTGCCTAAATCACTAGCCGATGGATAACAACAGCCAATCGAATCCTCCGATTATAGTATGTAAGCGACATAAAACCGTCAAGTGAATCTGAAAACGCTGGTGACGTTCATCCTTCGCGTATATGCTCCAACGTGGTTTGCCGTAAAAGCCCACTGGTCACGCAAAGATGGAGCTAGGCACCTTCACCAGATGCTCGTCAAGCGATGATACCTCAGCCCTAAGTACAAGAAGATCGTTGACCCCGTCATTCATCGCAATGCATACTTCGCTAACCCGGAGAATCTGCTCCTGGCCATGATGAAGGACCATCGACCACACATATGTGAGCTGGGCCTGGGACGAGTGATGAAGGCTAGAGTTGCAGCAGACCCCAGTGGACAAATACGGAGATTTAAGGTTCCAGCAAAACTCAACTTCGACGCCGTGGAATACTTCGACGTGATCGACTGGTCCGTCTGCCCTATCTCGGACCCTCCCGTAATCAAGACAATGACAGACACTGAGCTCAGGGATCTCGTCACAACAGAAGTAACTCCAACTCTCACCTTCTCAAAATTCCCCAACTACACACAGGCTGTGGAAAGACAGGTGAAGCTGGTGACCGAGGCGACGAAAGCTGTTTGTGGACAGAAATCGCGAGATGGCTTCATCCGTGCACGAATCGCTTCTCGACAGCTAATGTCGACGTTCGAGTCGAAACGTGACTTCTCTCACTTCACCTTGTAACTGTTTGCGGCATTTGATTGCAATAACTGAGTTTCAAGGGGACTAAACTGACTAATAGTCACTATTGACTGACTATATCATTATATCGTTGTAATGTCGCTTAGTATTGTAAAATAAAAGGTTGCGAAGGGCGATCAGAATATTCTTCAAAAGTCTTGAAATTTTTATACAGTGTTCTATAGATCTATTGGCACCTTTTGACATATCTACCTAATTGAAATCCCCCCCAAAAAAATTTAGCCCACTTTCACTTCACCCAACTGCGCATACTGGAAAAAACACAACCTTATCGGCTGCCGAACACCTTCAGAAGTTTCACCTAGAAACGAAGAAATACTACGACAAGAAACATCAGCCTATAAAATTCAATCAAAGTGACCAGGTTCTTATCTACTACCCGACACAGCGTAATGGCACTTCACGTTGTTTTAGTGGAATGTTTAGAGAACATGCCACGGTTTTGGAAAAAATAAAATTCTAATACTTATAGGGTGGAATTTTAAAACATGAGGGGCAACACCATCATTGACGAAATCATCGCAGTCTAGCACGTGAAGTTGTATCTACAACCCAGATATAGGGATGGAGACGAACAATCGCGCACAACGGATGAAGGGGAGGAAATCGAGGACCCACACTAATACATGCTAATATCAAGTCACATAGGTTTTGCAACATCATCTCTGTTCATAGTAAGGAAATGAATAATAGGCAACAACTGTTTGGTCAATTTTTACAAAAAAGTATTAATTTCATTAATTTTACGTGTGAGTAATTAATTGTTACTAAGTAAATGCTTGTAAACTAGTGACATTTTTAGTTATGCACACTAAATTTCATAGTAACGCCAAAAATATATTGCTTTTAAACACCAACGTTATAATTTATATAATGCGCAAAGATGACAGCATTTTTTATCAAGTAGCAATAGTGTATATTGATTGTTTCAACCCCAGAAAAAGGAAGAGTCCTCTTTTTTTACGATTTAACCTTAATGATAGCCTTTTATGACGATTTTTTGTGGATTTTATAGCGTTCAACGACATTTTAGTGCAATTTGCATGGCAACTAAATTTTCACACATAGCCAGAAGAAGGAAGAGTCCTTTTTTTTTACGATTTAACCTCAGTGATTGCCTTTCATGACGAATTTTTTGTGCGTTCAACGGTGCAATTTTCATGGCACGCACCTCATACTACGATCTTAGGTGATAAAACGCAACCATTTCACTGATCATTTCTTGTTTCTCGGACTAAATTAACCTAAGTGTCGTCTACGAGTTACCGAACCCCCATCGCCAAATCTAGAAAATGGTAAAATTTTTGCAAAAGAGAGGTACCCCCAAACCCTTTTGGTCCACAACCTGTTGACAGAGAGGCAGGCACATGCTGGACTTGGAAAATTTTCGATTGATGAAAAAAAATTGGTTCTATGATGACCTATACTAATTTTGGTATGGGAGGACACCGAGACTCGACCAACACACTAAACCCGACCTCTCTACGACTATATGTTCGAAAGTTACGAGTGATCAAAGTTTTGGGGGCACCCCTTGCCCTTGAACTTAGGACCACCAAACTTGGCATACATACTCTACATCCCCAAAATCGACAAGCAGGTGAACGGGGGAGATTTTTCGATTTATTTTTTCTCTATCTCTCACCGTTTTCGAGATATTTGCAATTTTTAACGCTGGACTTGGAAAATTTTCGACAGAGGGGTCAACTATGGAACCATGATGTTCATTTTGTTAGGAGAACACCGAGCCGATGCTAACGCATGTCTCTACGATGATCGGATCAAAAAAAATCGGCAATTGGCCCACCCTTGAATTTTTAGGACCTCCAAATTTCGTGCCCGTACTCTACGTCACCAAAATCGACAAGGGTATCAACAGGGGAAATTTTTTGATTTATTTTCGTGCTATCTCTTACCGTTTTCGAGATATTCGCAATTTTAACGCTGGACTTGGAAAATTTTCAGAGCCTACCTTATTTTTGAATTTTCAGTCAGGGAGGACACGAACACGCCAATGCAACCTTCGAAGTTACGAACGATCGAATTTTTCGGCAATTGGCCCACCCTTATACAGTCATGTTCAAAAAATCTGTCGCATGGATTTTTTCTAAGTCCAACGTGTTACGAAATTATGTTGGTAACTCTGAGACAAGGAAGTGTTGTGAAATATACGATCCTCAAATCAGAGTGAAGTTCGATTCGGAGGAGCAGGAGGCGTGACTCACGGTCTTGTCCACAGGAAGTTCAACCAATGCAGCATTTCCAAATATGAGATAACGTACCCATTGGTTAAATATTGTTCCAATAATGCGAATCGGCAGAAAGATTGCGCAAAAGTTTACTTTGTCGTTTTAATTGCCTTTAATCGTTTCAAATTAGTATTAAATTGTCCCAATTATAGTTCACGAGCTTAATATAATATATTCATGTATGTGTTTGACAATCATATATCACTCATTAGAACAATTTTCACATTGTTTTCACTACGTGAGATGATATTTCATTTACATTTACGATAAAATAGTGGCTTGGATGTAATAACAGTTTTCATTAATTAATTTAGACATGCATTTTTATTTGTTAAGTTAATGATTAGTTTAATTCGTTATTTCTCGCGAAAAGAGGGAACCACAGCTGAAAGAAAATACACAACTTGTATTACTGATGTCAATAGTTCGTTTTAACATCACTTTTTGCACACATAGGCTAATCACGACTTGGGATACATTTAAATTGGAATCTGAAACATTATGCGACCTGACTGGAACTCGGAAAAGGACACACTGATTACAAGACGTCGATACATTACCACTTGGTCCACTTGGAGCGTTTGGGTGTGTTGTTTATAAAGAGGCGGGTGGGGATTATATTTCTAATGCAGATTGAACGAATTGGTCTTAACTCATAATCATGCCCTAAGAAGGAACGAACTCGTGGGGTAGTGGTTATCGCACTGGGTTGTCAATCTAATGGTCGTAGGTTCAAATCCCCACGGTGGCAAAAACTTTTCGTAAGCTTTATTCTTCCCATTGTTACTATTTGAATTAGTCTTCTTTAAAACTAACAACGAAAGATTATACAATTAACTCTCTCAAAATTGTAATATGAGGACAGTTTTCTTATTATAAGAATTGGAAATTTTAGTGGTCTCAACGCATCTAAAATCCAAAATACTAGATCGACGTTATTTTCTACTGAATTCTAAATCCACGTTATAAACAGATGGGCTAATGGGGCCTGGACCTACAGTTTAAAGTGAGATACGAACCACTATGTGTCTCCACTTGTTATCCTGCACTGAACGTAAAACAAACAGCTCCTCGCCCCCATTTTTAAAACAAATTTTAATATAAATATGGTTTTTATAAGATAATCATCATTGATTTGATTGTTTTTATTACTGAACGTCAAATAAAACATTTTCCACAATCACCTCTTCGTCCCATCTCTCCCAATATCTTTCTGTCCCTCTCTTTTCCCCCTTCCCCACCCCCACACACATGTATCAAAATAAATATTTTCTTAGGTTTGTATGTGTATAAATATAACATTAAATACCCCCAAAAATAATATTTATTTTCTACTTTCCGTCACCCATCTCCCACTCCCACAACCCCTCATTATTATTGGCGTTCGCAAGACCAAGTGGTAATGTATCGACGTCTTGTAATCAGTGTGTCCTTTTCGGAGTTCCAGTCAGGTCCCATAATGTTTCAGATTCCAATTTAAATATATATCCCAAGTCGTGATTAGCCTATGTGTGCAAAAAGTGATGTTGAAACAAACTCTTGACATCAGTAATACAAGTTGTGTATTTTCTTTCAGCTGTGGTTCCCTCTTTTCGCGAGAAATAACGAATTAACCTAATCATTAACTCAACAAATAAAAATGCATGTCTAATTAATTAATGAAAACTGTTATTACATCCAAGCCACTATTTTATCGTAAATGTAAATGAAATGTCATCTCACGTAGTGAAAACAATGTGAAAATTGTTCTAATGAGTGATATATGATTGTCAAACACATACATGAATACATTATATTAAGCTCGTGAACTATAATTGGGACAATTTAATACTAATTTGAAACGATTAAAGGCAATTAAAACGACAAAGTAAACTTTTGCGCAATCTTTCTGCCGATTCGCATTATTGGAACAATATTTAACCAATGGGTACGTTATCTCATATTTGGAAATGCTGCATTGGTTGAACTTCCTGTGGACAAGACCGTGAGTCACGCCTCCTGCTCCTCCGAATCGAACTTCACTCTGATTGGAGGATCGTATATTTCACAACACTTCCTTGTCTCAGAGCTACCAACATAATTTCGAAAGACGTTGGACTTTGAAAAAATCCATGCGGCAGATTTTTTGAACATGACTGTACTTCGAAATTTCGTACACGTACTCTACATCACCAAAATCGACAAAGGAGTCAACGGGGGAGATTTTTCTAACCGTTTTCGAGATATTCGTAATTTTAGCTCGACTTATAAAATTTTCAGAGGTTGTGCGTGTGTTATGTTACCCCCACCCCTTTTCCGGTCAGGCATGACAGATTCATCTAGGAGCAACGCGCAATATTGTTACGTAATACGTTGACCTAATTCTAGCGTAGTCTATTGCGCAATTGCGATAACGTGATTGGTTGAAAATGACGTAATGTGATGATGTTGGCTCTTCTGATTGGTTGAAAAAATTATATAAAGCGGCGAGCACCGTGAAATCAGCCAGGAGATCATCCGATAGTGCAGTGGTAGTGTCGTCTCTCCATACTCCAAGAGACCCTAGGTTCGATCCCTGGTGCAGGTAAAATCTTTTTTATTTTGATATAGTGTTTAACTATTGTCGCCAGAGAATTTTTTTTACATAATAGTTTCAATTAAGTTTGATTTGATTGAGTGTTTTACGTGTTGCCGCCCGAGTATTTTTACAACCATATTTTTAAAGATACATTCAACTAAGTTTGATTTGATCGATTGTCCCCGAGAATCTTCTATTTAAGTAGATGTAATTGACGGGCTGAGCAACTCCAAGTGAGCCGCAGTGTTGCCAACTCACGCCAAGAAAATTTCATCATATGATATTTTACAGGCGAAGAAAACCTACAAATAGGAGTTGGCAAAACTGACTAGTTGCTTCACAAACCTTTTGTTTTTTAAACATTTTGCCATATGATATTTCAGAGGCGAGGCTAACCTACAAATAGGAAATAGGAGTTGACAGCGTAGCCTTCTAAGATGATAAGTATGCATTAAGATGAAGAAGAGTTGGTGACGCTAACTGGCAATAGTGGTGGTGGGGCAGTGTTAATGCCCCCATCTCTCTACTCTTTCTCTCTCCTCTTTCTCCCCCCTCTCTCCTCTCTATTTTTCTAGCATACTGATCTATTGCATGCTAACCAAACCTCTTAAGCAATATTGGGACGCATACTCTTGTAACGCCACGGGTCCTCCACATGTATGTATGTAATGCGATTTGTGGGGGAAGGGGTGGGGCAAAATTTTGAACTTACGGCTGGAAATGTTTCTATAACATGTTTTCGTTCGAAGCAAATTCATAGATGTTGTTAAATAAATATTAATATTTTGCTATTAATTGTAAATATTTACTTATTGTATTGTAGCAATTAGTTTTTTCGTATTGAAAAGCGACTGTGCTCTCTCTCTCTGTTATCGTATTTGAAAATTATTTTTCTGTGGACATCTAGAAACTACAATTTCGTCATTCTGCGTGCTAACAATGTTGACAGAGTACAGAATGATCAATAGGTAGGGGCCTGGGATGGCTGAAGTTTACTTCCTGGTTTTTCAGTAGCTGAACGATGGAATTCCTCACTGGCCAATTTTAACCTTACAGCTAGAAATGTTTCTATAAAATAACAATGCCTATGAATCTGTTTGCCTTCAGGAATCAAGCTATGGAAGTGGCCGTCCAGCCTACGTCGTCGTCGAGCTTCAACGAACTCCTGCCTTCCATGCTATCTAAACTTAACAATCTGTTAATTATACACTTGAATAGCATTTTGACCCAGTACGACGAGGATGTGGGCAAACTTTCTATGTATTCAACAACAACTTGAATTATTACCAGTTCCCCATCTCTGGCAAACTTAAGTTCAACATGAACACAGAGAACAAAGGGGAGGCCAAGGTTTCCTCTCGCAAAAACATCTATTGCATCGAGCATGATAGGATTGATGCGACTACAACGTTTGATGTGTCTGCTGGCGATCGCCTGTACGTGGAGCTCTTGGACGACTACTACAAACTCATCTCTCTTTTCATACAAATGAAAATCACCTACCCTATAGGAAATAACGACAGTGGTAACAATGCCTAACGATATTTTTGGTCACACCAAGCTCGACGACCACGGCGACGAGCTACTCATGCTCGACGTCAGGGTCAAGAAGTTGCGAAGCGACCTGCAGGCCCTGCAGTCCACGCTCGACTCCAGCCTCCAGTCAGAGATAGCTAGCCTACAGTCTGAGTGCCTGGACCCCGTACTCAAAATCGACGCCGAGCTAAAATCGCTGCTGCAAAAGTACACCGACCTCGCGTCAATAGACAACTTCGACAACTTGGCGCTGAGCGTAGGCAAGCTGCAGAACGAATTTTTGAAGCTGCAGCAAGCGCAGACCTCCGATGTGGAACAGCTGAAGCGACACATGCAGGACCAAACGAGCACCATCCAGACTGAACTACAAAATATTATCCAGAGTATAAAAACTCAAGATGACTACGATCGCGTGAATGCCAGTATTGCCAAATTGCACGAACAGTTTCAATCGTTTGAAATTCTTACGTTGGAAAGCATCAAGGCTGAGCTTCAAACAGACGCTTTGCATGCAGCCATCAACGAAGTCAAAACTTCGTCCAGCGAGCTGAATGCTATTGGCCGTAGCGTGGCCAACATCAAACTCCAACTTGAGACTTACGAGGATTTCGGGAAGCTGCAAGGCACCATAACGCACATTGAGGATGCTCTTGCTGTCATAAAAATGATCTGGCAAACTTACACGAAGCACTGGAATCCAAACTGCCTGGCATCAGGGATACTCTGGCCAGCGTCCAACAGCACATCACCAAGTTGGAAAATCTAAACAGCGAATCAGAGTTGTCGCATTTTCATCACTTGATCGACGATATACAGGCTAACTTGCAACAATCCACCTCCACCCACGACGACATAACACAATTACAAGAAGGCATACGAGCTGCTGCTGCTGCCTCAGAGTTGGACGCGATGAAAAAAGCTTTAGAGTCGTTGCAAAACACGGTGGCCACCCTGCCTACCTCGCTGGAACTGAAAAGCGTGAAGAGGGATCTCAACCGAATACTCAAATCGGACGACATCAAAAACATCCAAACCGAAATTGAATTGCTTCGGGAGTCTGATGCAACCTTACCCAAAAACCAGAACATAAGCGAGCTACATGGCTTGTTTGCGGAAATTAGAACCCAGGTCCACGACCTCGCAACCCACAGCTCAAAGTTGACACTCGTGGAAAGTCTACACCAGATTATCGCCAATGTGAAGGAGCAAATTGGCAGCATCGAGGCAAGCCAGGAATCGGCCATAACCAATTTCAGTACCCAACTACATGAGTTAAACGAAAAATTCAAGAGGCTAATTGTCGATGTGAAGATCAAGCCCGATTACAACACTGTTGTCCGTGCTATCGAGGAACACCTGGAATCAATAAACGGTAGATTGGAGGATGTGGAGAGCGAGGTTCGAACCAATGTAAACACCCTGAACACCAGCATCGACAATCTCATGTCCACCGTTGTCATCGAACTGTACAGCATTCCAAACAGGGAATTTTCCTCGCTCGTCCATCCGGGTGCCAAACTCTACAAGCTGACTCCTGCAAAAGCCTATCACCAGTTTTTCATCGCTGGCACGCTTCAGTTCGTCAAGGTTTCATACTGGTCTTTGCCTCACGCAACCCACTACCCAACCATGACTGTGACGAACATCAGTGACGAGCCTAAAATAAAAGGAGTGGAGTTGGTCCATTTCACCCACCCCGAAACTCGTGAGACTGCCTATGCCGAAGATGCCACTCAAATTATCGACATAGAAATAGGTGACAAGCTGTACATATAAAACCCGGCATTTTGTGCGGCCAGAAATCCCATCCAAGCTATATTCTTATTTTGGCGCAATGTCTAATCAGGCTATTGTGAACGAGCTGCACAAACCTGCACGGCGAAACTACAAACGACTGCCGGTAGTGACCAAAGGCATAGACGACCTGTGGCAAGCTGACCTTGTGGAAATGAACAGTGGCAACTTGAAAAATTTACATAAAATCAACAAGGAATACAAGTATCTTCTCACCGTTATAGACACATTTTCAAAATTTGCGTGGGTTTACCCCTCAAAGCAAAAACAGGAACCTGTGTAGTGGAAGCATTCAAAACTATTTTCGATGAAAGTGTCAGGCGACCTCGATTTCTTCAAACAGACAACGGAAAAGAATTCCGCAACTCTGTCTTTCGACAATTTATTCAAAAACACAATATTCAACATTACTCCACCTTTAGTCACATCAAAGCCAGCGTAGTGGAACGTTTCAACCGAACTCTCAAAACACGCATGTGGAAACAATTCACGCTTCAGGGGAATTACAAGTGGCTCGACATGCTTCCGGAACTTGTTAACAGCTATAATCACAGTTTGCATCGCACGATAAACATGAAACCAGCTGACCTCAACAAATCTGACGAGCGACGTTTAATTTCTACTGTTTATTGCCCAAAGTACAAATTTACAAGCAAGAAACCGAAATACAAAATTGGAGATCAGGTGAGAATCAGTAAATTTAAGCGTACGTTTGAAAAACACTTCACTAAAAATTGGAGTACGGAACTTTTCACCGTAGTCGAGTCTTACCCGGAAAACGTCACTCGTATATAATAAAAAAAAATCTCGTCGAAATTCTGAAAGGAATTTACGACGAGGAACTTTCTAAAACAAAATACCCCGACACGTGTCTTATTGAAAAAGTATTACGTAGAACAGGTGACAAACTGTTGGTGAAATAGCTGGGACTCGAGGAAAAACTTTTGATAGACGGAAACGAGGTGATTATGTAACGGGTGCTTGGGATGTGGTGCTGTATGCTTTCTTAAAAAGTTTGGAGCAACCGAAGTATCGCCAGCTGTCGAAACTGTACGAGGGACTAGACATAGCTATATTTGCTTCTGAAGTGATACCACTAGAATGCTGTCTCGAAAATTCGGTGGTGGTTTTTGACGATGTGCTCCTGGAGAACCAGAATGAAATTCGCAATTTTTTTTACTCAGGGTCGGCACAGAGACTGCTTCTACCTTGCTCAGATTTTTTTTCCAAAATCCCCAAGCAGCTACTCCGAGACAATGCTAATTTTATTTGTTTGTTTCGTCAAGGCTACACCAATTTAAAACACGCTTACGATGATTATGTAGGTGCGGACATAAACTACAATCAGTTTTCCAAATTTTGCTCTTCATGCTGGAACCAAGATGATTTCGGAATTGTCACATTAGACATAACGAGGAAACACAATAACGGAAAATACAGAAACAATATTAATAATTTTCTAAACGTTGCAACGTTACAACAAACGTTTTGATCTATTATAAATAACTACATACAAAAAAAAATGAAACGCAAACATGCAGACGACAACCTGAAGCTGCGTAGCTACCAGGCAAAACGGTTTAAGGGTTGGAAATCCCAGAATCGTGGAATTTACGATGAGAAATAGCGTCAGGACCAACCTATCATTGATGCCATCAGTGGACTTGGTAAAGAAATCAAAGATGTCACCGAGCAAAACAAAGAGTTAATCAACGAGCAGGTGCCACTCACTGCTCAAAATTATACCATACCCACACCGATATCCAGAATTCACACTACTCCGTTCGAACTTGCTCCGGCTCCGAGACGTCAGGCACTAGGCAGTACCTCTTCGGACAAGCTAGTCGAGCTGGGTCCGTTGGCGAGGGATTACCTAAGCACCGGGAAATTCGAAAAAGACGAGGTATTCGGATTGTACCCGACCATGGAACCCAACGAGTGTGTGGTTTGGAAAATTGGAAAATCGAAAGTCACTTTCGAGGGTGACGATGTAAAAGTTAATTTGGGCGAGAAGAACAGCTGGACTAGGTATCCCGGTACGGTGGGACTGTGTGAACTTATCACTAAGAAGCAACCTAAAGATTATAGAGACGAGGATTACCAAAGTTACACAGAAATTTTAAGCATGACGGACACACTGTACCAAAACAACGATGCAACACAGAATCGCGTGAAATCTAGCAGTGGAGAAAAGTACAGGAACCTCATCAAGCCAATATGGACCCAGCTCAAGACTGGCAGCGGTGTCAAACTCTACAATACCCTACCTAAAGAGTTTGTTTGGGTGGACGACGTGAGGAAGCTTGTGGACCATTTGCTGGTCATCGCAGGCGAAGAGAATGCAGGAAATCGCAATTTCCACAACGAGAAGGTGGGCATCAGGGACATGATTAGCACCAAGCATGGCAACTTTATTGTCAACGACAACAAAGGTATAGGTTACCTTATCAAAATCATGAACACCCTGTCTTTCAAATTCTGGAATGTAGCCGAGGGTCGAGGTTTGGTGAACGATATTATCAACAAGCTACCCTTCGAAATGCACCTGCAGGTTCCCAGTACTGCGGCCCCTGTACGAAACTCGAACATCGACTGGAAAGAGGAGACAAGTGAGTGAACCTACTGGACTCAGCATGCAAGGACCACGACATTGCCTACAATACTCACACCGATCTTGACGCACGTCATGATGCTGACAGGAAGTTGGAGCATGCAACTTTCGGGAGACTCGTCAGCAGAGATGCCTCGCTAGGAGAACGGTTTGCTGCATTGGGTACGACTATCACTATGAACACAAAACGAAAATTGGGGTGGGGTTTGTAACTAAATAACCCTTGTGAAAAAAGCAACCTGTATAACCAACCTATCATCACTTTATTGCATTAGGGGGCAAAGCCTTACCCTTTCACAATATATAAATAACATACTTTCACCATGAAGCCCAAAGGTGTTGTTTACCAAATACCCTACGCAAACCCCAAGTCTCTCGGAGCTCTTGATGGAATGCTCACCAAAATGCAGCGCGAGAAAAAACATTCCTGCTTGGCAAAAGGTCATGGAATGAAATTGCTGCTTAGCATCCCTTAGTTGAGGAGGTTACACGGTTCGCGAATGCAGCAGAAGACTGATGCATATTCAGCATCCCGGTTATCTTGGCAGGTTTGGGTACTGTAGGTAGCTTGGCAGGAGGCAGTGCCGCCATTGCGAAGACCGTCATCGATTCAAAAAAGAATAAGGCAGAGTTAGAAGAGCCGAAACGTCACAACCAGGCTATGGAGGAGAAGAAGGGGAAAGGTGTGACGAAAAAGCGAATGAACAACCTCGAAGCTTTAAAAAGTTTAAAAAAAAGAAGAGCCCCTGTCCAAATTCGATATTGAATCTTTGATCGAATCGTTGGGTGTCAAGCACTTCAGGGGCTTTTTCATGTCTGATTCTCTACCCTGTGTTGTGAAGAAAAAAGAGTGTGGTGTGGTTAACATAGACAGTTACGAAAATCCAGGTACACATTGGATATGCTACCTCAAAGCCAACAACAACAAAGCATTTGTTTTCGATTCTTTCGGAGGCACGCCACCTGCTGGGTTGGTAAAGTTTCTCAGTGTTGTCAACCTCTACTACAATGACGAACGCATTCAGGGTTTCAGCGATGTGGACTGTGGCCATCTCTGCGTTTCCATGCTTGTCTTCCTCTCGCAATTAAATAACCCAACAATCGAGGATTTCCAGAAAACACTGTGGCACCTAAAGCACAAAGGAGTATTCCATCTCACAAGCAAGATTTCGCTTCTGAAACTCGCATTGCATGACGATATCATCTATCCTAAATCTATTGCCCTTCGTGCATTCTACAGCAAATCGCAGAAATCTTCAACATCAAATTTGGAGGGATCGGCCCACATGAACCCTCTAAAAGAGAGTGACAGCATCATGGAGTGTCCGTGGAGGTTGTTGACGTCTGTGTACATGATGTAGCTGGACGGTTGGGAGGGGTCGTAACCGGTGGCCATGTGGTGATTGTTGGCGTGCGAGTGTCGCTGCGACACCTGGACCATTCCACCCCGGACGGCACGTTCTACAAACAGCATCATGTCCACGTCCGAAAGAAGCTCAAGCCTGGCTTTTGTAACAAGGAGCATGGCCGATCATGCCAGTCCAGGAAGACTGTAGAAGTATGCAGGGTCCAGCTTGTAGATGGTTTTCGCAATTGCACGAAACTCCTGGATCACATCAGCGAGGAGCGTCACATCGAGTTTTAGGAAGGCATCGTGGTAGTCGCTAAGATTTGGCACCAGATGGTGGAAGTCGTAGCCCGAGCCATTGTGGAAAAACACAGGGATGAAGCGCGGGTCCCGGGCCAACAAATTACACCGGTTGCACCAAGGAACAATGTATTTGCCGTTGAAGTGATCATGATGTTGAACTTTACGGTTGTTGGTGCTAAACTCACAGGTGCACAACGGACAGGTAGTAGCCTTCTGGTGCTTGATTTTTGTCGTCACGAGACAGCGATTTCATAGACTTGGGGGTCAACAGGAGCTTCCCTATCTTGTTGGCTCCCACAACCATCCTCTCTAGAAAGTGTTTGACCGCGTCTGGACCGCGATACACATAGGGCTCGGGGTCAACAAGTCGGTCTCGCCACACCACAACATAAGCAAAACTCGACGCCTCGTGGAGTTGATAAGGGGTAGTAGAGGATATTTTGGGATTGGAAACGCATGTGGACATACGTTTGAGGAAGGCCTCGAAATCGGCGATGATGATTGCAGGGTGCTCTACCATGCCACTGTGCATGTGAAATGTTTCTACAGTATAAGATTTGGGCAAGACTGCCACCCCGGCTCGTTGTTACTGCAGTAGAGCTTGTGGCGAGCAAGCTTCTCGGCAGCAATGTTGGGACCTCTGATGCTCTGATAATCCATCTGTTTTCGATTATCAAAAGTGGACAAGCACCTGCGACAAACTTCTATGTGGTGTTTTTGTTTGCTTGTTTGGCTAGAAACAAGCCGATAGAGAGAGCAAATAAGAGTGTAGTGATGGTGAGTTTCATCCTTGATGAGTAAAAGATGGATTTCTTGAGCATCATTGGTGTCTACATCGCTCACCCGAATAGGGTACACCACATTTTTCTCAGTGAGGCCATAAATATTGATAGCCAACTGCGGGTTGTGTGTACGGGCCTCGAACTTGCGAATATCCGAGACCTCCACCGGGTAGTCGATCCCAACCATCGTATCATCCAGCTCTGGCTCGTACTACTTGTAGTGGGCAACACGACGCGGTTGTTTTTTCCAGTGAACAGGGTGCAACGCTGCTAGCACCGACCAAAGAAAGCACTTGGCGTCACTGTTCTGTATATTCAGGACAGCCTTTTTAACGCAATGGTACGTGGTAAGGGGACGTAGCTGGACGCGGAGAGAGGCACAAACTTGTTAAGTTTGATACACAGTTCGTGAGGTTCACCACACAGAGAACCTCCTGATCCCATAGCTTGATGTTCCTCCTGCTTGGCCACCAGCTCCTCGGCAAACTCGTTGGCTTCTTGTATTGGCAGCATAGCGATGCGTAGAATTTTTTGGAGTGCGTTTCAAGCGCATCGTTGAGGATGGAAATAATTTTGTCTTGCTCGTTCTCCAAAAAGCTACACACGTCACATGAGCCCTCCGAAGTGAGGACAAAGTCCTCTAACAAACGCTCGAAAGCAGACTGGTTCGCTTTCGCCACAGGCTTGACACGTTCGGCGAATGGTGGCGAGTCGGCTTTCACTTTTCTCTTGGTCGAGCTAGTCGACGGTTGTATGACAGGTGCTCCGACGTCTTTGCATGTTGTTATATGCCTTTTGAGATGACCAATAGTAATATGTTTACCGCACCTGCGACATGGTTCTGTAGCGGTCACATGCTTACCAGGTACACAGGTACGGCGGTGTCTTTCGAAATTTTTATTTGATACACTAGTTTCACACATAGGGCAAATTTTCACAGATTGCATCTTGTTGAAAATTTTTGTGGGTTATATTATTTTATTTGTGGAGTGTCACAAAATAAATGCTTTGCAATAAAAGAAAACCTTGGAAGGCTAATTCACGATGGTGCTGGTTTTGGTGTGTGTTATTTATGTATATGCTATTCTTGCTCCTTAATCAATCCTGTAAATAAATGAAAAAAAATTATGTTTGTGTATAGAAAACACAAAAAATATTATGTGTACATAATTCTATGTAAGTTTTTTCTACCAAACAATCTCTTATCTAACCCTCAGTCTTCTGGCGTATGAAGTATAAATCATAATTTCAGAAAACATAATTATTTCCGGTCTTCATTTTTGAAATCAAACCATAACCATTATTTATGTTTATAGTATTCGTCGAGCAATAGCAGATAGAGCAAGAATCGTTTTCCTACAACCCATAGTTTATGAATTACAAGACATCTTAGAGATTACATCTTGAAATTTTAATCCAAAATAACTCGAAAACAGCAAGCACTAATCATCATTCCTCCAATAGGTTGTAGAGTACTTCTAATTTTTTATCGAATGCTATTAAAATTTCCGAATTAGGATAAAAACTAAGCCAGCAAATCAAGTTTCTCAAAAAATAAAAAATTGTCTGTATTTCCGAAACTTGAGGGGGTAGAATCGATTTTATTTGCCAGTGGAATGGTTCTAGTCGAATCCTATCCAACAAACCTAAAATCATCATCCTAGCTCAATTAGGAGCCAAGAAAATCAATGTCTTGGAAAACATATTTGTCTTAAAAAAAATTTCTTGACAGACCGAAAGTAACATCTTGACAAACCGGAAGTCGACTTTCTTAAAGATTAAGATGTTTGTCTTAAGACGTTTTCCAAGACATTGATTTTCTTTGCTCCTATGGGACCTAGAACGATGTGACTTTGGTTTATGTGTATACTTTTGTTATTCCTACATAGTCACTCACCTTAGAACCCACCGGAACAAAAAATAAAGTTCACCCCTGCGCGCATGCGCACATGTATAAATTTAAATATAGGCTCGATATTGAAACAAAATATCACTTTTCTTCTTCTCTCTGGCCAAGATTGCAAGTAATTGCAGAAATAATACCATAATATTTTAGACTGTAGGTCTAGGTCCCGAGCCAGACAACATATTTGCACTACAACACCAAAAAAGAAATAGAATAAAAAATTTCATATCTGTGCACATGGGAAGTCCAATACATAGTTGGCAATGTGTGATGTGATCAGCACCAAAGATTTAATTTATATGTATGTATATTTAAGTTCCGTGTTGCTATCATGAAATTAAATTTTAATTAACTTTTCTATCCATCTCTCTCTTAATCTATATAGCCTGTTCATATTTGGCACAGTCACTGAAAGTCGGCCGTAGCAAAAACAAAATCTGAAGCCATTTTTTGCGAATGCTCGCTGTGACCATAAGCATAATTAGATATAGTTGCCGAATTTTATTTAATTTTCGGTTTAATATCAATAAGCGTGAATAAAACTAAATATTTTAAATAATAAGATTCGAATCACTATGTACTTCAACTAGATATCAAACACTCGCAACTCTTCGATTACGCCCCCTCCATTTTCTTGCCTTCCTCTAACAATTTAACACATTTCGATCTTTTATTATTATTTTTTGAATGACAACACTCTCCCGCCTCAAAGAGAATTTTACAGTCAACTGAAAGAAACCGGAATCACGGATGAAGAATACGAAAAACGAGAAATTAATGTGGAACGAATTGAGATGCGATACTCTCAAGGATTATCATGACGCATATTTAAAACTAGATGTAACAATACTTGCTGATGTTTTTCAAGCATTCAGGAAAACGTCGGTGAATATTTACAAGTTGGATCCAGCATATTTTTACAGTCTTTCTGGTTTGGCGTGGTCGGCCATGTTGCTCCAGACAGGATCAAGTTGGAATTCATATCGGACGTGGACATGTTGCTTTTCATCGAGAGATGGAAACGCGGGGAGATGGTACAATGTTCGCAGAGACACGCAAAGGCAAACAACTTTCACATGTCTGAGAATCAATACGATCCAAATCGACCATCGAATTACATTATTTACGGTGACGTAAACAATCTCTACGGATTCGCAATGATACAAAAACTTCGCTACGCAGAGTACGAGTGGATAGATACCATTTCTATTGATATTAATCATTTCGACGAACGTGAATTTAGTCTGTTCATTGAGGTGGACATTGAATTTCCAAATAATTTGCATGATACTTTCTCCGATTTACCTCCGACTTCCAAAATCAAATGTCCACCTGATTCTAAACAAAGCAAGCTTATGTTTTCTCTATAGAGAAAATAGAGATATATCGTACACTACAAGAATCTCCGGTTTTTGATTGGGAAGGGTGTTCAGATAGTAAATGTGAGAGGAATTCTCAAGTTCAAACATTCTCAATGGTTAAGACCGTACATTGAAACAAACACACTATATAGGACCATTGCCAAATCAGATTTGGAAGAAGATTTCTTCAAATTAATGAATAATGAGATATACGGCAAGACCATGGAGAATGTTAGACATCGTATAGACATAAAATTGATTTCAGATAAGAATAAATGTTGAAAATTGGTTTCTGATCCTAGATTCAAGTCAAGAACAATTTACAATGAGAATTTGGGACTTTTTAATCTAGATATAAAATTGATAAATTTCAGAAAACCTATTTACGTTGAATCAACGGTTCTCGACTTGTCGAAACTTCACTTGTTCGAATTTCATTATGACGTAATCAAATCATTTTACAATGATAATATAACACTTTTGTACAGTTTTATTTATTCCATACAATCACCGAACTTATACGAGGATCTGAAACACCCTGTCATGTTTGATTATTTCGACAATTCTTCCTACCCTCAACCGAACAGATTTCGAATTTCTTCCCACAACAAGAAGGTTCTCGGTAAATTAAAAGATGAATGCAATGGTGAGATTATTGTTGAGTTCGCAGGTTTGCGTTCGAAGATGTATACATTGAGAACAGAAAAAACAAACTAGCGTTCCAAGATTATATTCATTGCCTCTATTCGCAGTCGAGGATACTTCGGGACGATATGAGAATACAAAGCTTAGACCACGTGATTACAACGAATAAAATATAAAAAGTAGCCCAAGATCCACACAACGACAAAAGGTGCATCCTCGAGTGTGGGATCCACACTTTGCCTTGGGGCCACTATCGTTTAGAAATAAGTAAAAAATGTATCAAATGTCGATGAACAATAATATATATATATATATAAACTTTGACTGTCATTACAAAAAACTTTGACCGTATCAAATTTTCTTAAATAAACATCATGCCAATAAATTTGTTTGGTTTCAAAAAACAGATCATCATGAAAACTACACCATCCATACTAGATAATGAATTTTTACCTTCCATGATATCCAAACTCAAGGGTCTGTTGATCATTCACCTGAACAGCATTTGGACGAAATACGATGATGAAGTCGGCAAGACTTTTTACGTCTACAACAACAACCTCAATTTCTACAAATTTCCGATCTGCGGGAAACTTCGGATCACCGTGAATCCGGAGAGCATAGGCGAGATCAAAATTTCTACCGGCAAGAACATTTACCGAATCAAACACGATAAGATGGATTCCGCGACCACGTACGATGTTTCTGCAAGAGATTATCTTTACGTTGAACTTTTGGGAGATTACGAGAAACTCATGCGTAATTCACGTTCGAGTTTAAAAGTTGAGAAGCGACCTGGTAGCTTTGCAAAATACATTCAACACCAGTCTGCATTCGGAAATTGCCAGTCTTCAGTCACAATGTTTGGACCCCATTTTCAAAATCGATTCCGAACTGAAATCTCTATTAAAAAGTTACGTGGAATTGAAAATCACGTATGCGATAATAAATAAACCATAAAATGCCTAACGACATTTTCGGACACACAAAGCGAGTGTACCATGCAGACGAAATTATCATGCTGGACGTTCGAGTTTAAAAGTTGAGAAGCGACCTGGTAGCTTTGCAAAATACATTCAACACCAGTCTGCATTCGGAAATTGCCAGTCTTCAGTCACAATGTTTGGACCCCATTTTCAAAATCGATTCCGAACTGAAATCTCTATTAAAAAGTTACGTCAACGTGCCTTCATTTGATAACGTTCAAAATATACAGTTGAGCGTGGATTTGCTTCAGAACGATTTAGCTAAATTGCAACAGTTTCAAACTAAAGATTTCGAAAAATTAAAACTTGAAATCGAAGAGCGAACTTCCAACATAGAAAAAAAATTGTCCGAACTTCAAAACTCGATCGATGCAGAACAGTTACACGATGCCATCTCTAAATTCACAAGACACTCGAAGAAATTAAAAATAAATTGGTGATTTTGGAAGACACCATGACGAATTTACCTTCCCCCGAAGAATTGCAAGTGATCAGCAAGAGCGTAGCGAACATCAAGATTCAATTGGAAGCGTTCCAAGATTCAAACTACAATCGCTACGCTCCAGGAGTCTTTGGAGTTGATCAACGAAGAGATTAAAAATATTCACGCTCAAGCAAGCGCGTTGACAAGCATTCAAGACACGTTAACCATGTTGAGACATGGTGTCCACGTTCATCTTCAGCAGATTGTCGTCGGCGTCAGGGAACAGGTTGGCGTTCTCGAAACCAATGCCGCTACTCAGGAATCGACGCTGGCCGCATTCGGTGCTAAGTTGCAAGAACTGAACGAAAACTACAAACAGTTTAACGTCGAAGCAAAAATTAAAAAGTCGTTTTTTTCCGTAACAGGTACCATCGTTACCATACCATTTTTTGCCTATACAAAATACACTGGGACAGCTTCACAGTAACCTCGTTAGTGTCGATACTAAATTTGCTAAACTGCATTCTCTGGATGCTATTGAAATCAACAGCGTACCGAATCAGCAGAGAATTTCCACGTTCGTTGAAGGTAACAAACTGTGCATGTTACATCCTTATCATCCTTATTACAAATTTCCCATCGATGGCACTATTCAAATACACGAGTAGTGTAAAAGTATTGTTTCTAAGTAGTACTTAGTAGGTATGCATTTGTAGCCTCTTTTTTTATCAATTGAATATCAGTTTTTGACATATTTTGACAATTTTTTGTCGATGTTTTAGCGTTTAGCGATGTTTTAGTAAAATGTCCCTTTTTTCCCACTCGTACTTGGTAGGTATGCATTTGTAGCCTTTTTTTAATCAATTGAATATCAGTTTTTGACATATTTTGACAATTTTTTGTCGATGTTTTAGCGTTTAGCGATGTTTTAGTAGAATTTCCTTTTTTTCCCACTCATACTTGGTACGAATGTCACGATCTTACGTGATATAACTTAACCTATCTTACGATTTTTTTTACGATCTTCAGTGACCTATCATTTTCTTTTATTTACGCACCGTACTAACTTACATTGGACTCCGTTTGTTTTAATATTTTAAAGTTTTTTCACATATTTTATATAACCTTGTTGATTTTTTTTTAGTATGTGGCAATTTTTTTTGAAAAACTGTTCCGTCACCCTCTCGTTCTTCACGTCGTACGCGAAGGACTTCTCTGCGACCAGGATGCGACACGGTATCCTCGGGCAGCGCGTCGTGGAACTCGCAGACGACCTTGATGTTCGTTCGATCGTTGACCACCACCTGCTTCCGCTTCGTCATGTTGATGACGGACATCGGCCTGTGGGTTTTGAATTCGCTGGGCGTGTAGTACATGTCGACGTTTCCCTCGGTCACGCGCTTGTAAGCCCGAAGTTTCTTCCACCACACCTTACCAGCTTCACGAACCAAACAGTTTCGGTTACGTTGTCGTGCGACATGATAAAATAGATGAACCGTACGTATACCGAGGACCCGATGCAATCGAACGCTTCTTCGAAAAGATGGTCGAGGAGGTTGGGAAAATTGGATGCATGCTGCAAACATCGAAAGCGATGCTTCCGTTATCTGCTATCGAACTTCAAAATTACTATGACACTGTCAAGTATCCTGTGTGCGATAACCACTTCACAGACGACAATCGTAAAGTGTTTCACCAATCGCATACGGACGGTCGCTTCATAAGCGGAATTTGTAATGCATGCAACCTCAAAATCCAAAAACCAAAATTCGTCCCCACATTCTTTCACAATGGCTCTAATTACGACTTTCATCCCTTAATTAGGAAACTCGGATACGACACTCAAAAAATAGATATTCTTGCTCAAAACGAATAACGATACATCTCTATAAGTAAGAAAGTTATGATTCCTGAGACTAAAAATACCATCGAGATGAGGTTTCTGGATTCGTACAGATTTCTCTCTGCCAGCCTGGACGCTCTTGCCAGCAAACTTTTAGACGAACAATTCAAAATTACAAAAGCTAGTTTTCCCAACGTAGACATAGAACTCGTTAGACGTAAATGGATTTATTCTTACGAATATGTTAGTGATAATTCTAAATTTAATGACGACGCTCTCCCACTTCCAAGAGAATTTTACAGCAGACTCAGAGAGAAAGGAATTACGGACGAAGAATACCAACACGCGCAACTCATGTGGGAGAATTTTTTTTAAATTGATGAATAACGCGGTGTATGGCAAGTCGATGGAAAACGTGCGGAATCATGTAGACGTGAAATTGGTTTCAGATAAAAATAAATGCATGAAGTGGGTGGCCGATCCTAGATTCAAGTCGAGAAAAATTTACAATGAGAATTTGGCACTTTTCAATCTAGATATAAAATTGATGAAATTCAGAAAACCAATTTACGTTGGCGCAACGGACTTGTCGAAACTTTACATGTTCGAATTTCATTACGACGTGATGAAACCCTTCTTCAATGATAAGATATCACTTTTGTACACGGACAGCGACAGCTTCATTTACAGCATACAAACACCTAACCTCTATGAAGACATAAAAATTCCTTCCATGCTTGAGTATTTCGATACTTCTGCATATCCTCAACCCAACAGATTTGGGATTCCTTCCCTCAACAAAAAAGTCCTAGGTAAACTGAAAGATGAATGTAACGGTGATATTATTGTCGAGTTCGCGGGTTTGCGTTCGAAAATGTATTCCATGAGAACAGAAAGTAGAGTCACGAAGAAAGCAAAAGGTGTGTGCAAGAATACGGTGGAGAACAAACTCACCTTCCACGATTACATCAATTGCCTTTACTCACAATCGACGATACTAAGTATAGAACAAAGAATAAAAAGTGTAGACCATGTGATTACAACAAACAAAGTTAGGAAAGTAGCATTAGATCCGTATGACGATAAAAGATGTATTTTGTCTTGTGGAATCCACACGTTGCCTTGGGGACACTATCGTTTAGAAATTAGTAAAAATTGTAGGCAATGCAATTGAAAAATAAAATAAACTTAAATAACTATAACTTAAATAAGAAAAAACTTTAACTATCTCAAATCATCACATACGCAATAAATAACTAGCAAGGACAATGAATCCCTTTGGTTTCCGAAAGCAAACAATGAAGACTGTACACCGCACGGCAGATCATGAATTTCTACCTTCCATGTTATCTAAACTCAACGGCCTGTTGATCAATCAATTTTCGGAACGCTGCTCTTCTTGCTGGAACAGTGACGATTTCGGATTCGCGACGATCGACATGACGAGGAAACCCAACGACGGAAAATACAGAAACAAAATCAACAACTTTCTAAACGTTGCAACGTTGTGAGAAACGTTTCTCTGAATTTCATCAATTTTATATCTAGATTGAAAAGTGCCAAATTCTCATTGTAAATTTTTCTCGACTTGAATCTAGGATCGGCCACCCACTTCATGCATTTATTTTTATCTGAAACCAATTTCACGTCTACATGATTCCGCACGTTTTCCATCGTCTTGCTATACACCGCATTATTCATCAATGTAAAAAAATCGTTGTCTAAATCGGAAGTGGCAACCGTCCTATGTTGCGTGTTTGTTTCAATGTACGGTTTGAGCCACTCGGAATATTTAAACCTGAGGACTCTTCTAATATTCGCTACCTTAGCACCCTTCCCGATCAAGAATCGGAGATTCGAGTAATGAACAACGTATCTCTTTTTCCCCTCTAGAGTCAATAAAAGCTTGCATTGATTAGAATGAGGCGAAGATTTGAACTCGGATGCCGGTGGTAAATCGCTGAACAGGTCGTGTAAATGGTTGGGGAATTCGATATCCACCTCTGCGAAGAAGCCATACTCACTATCATCGAAATTTTCTATGTCTATTGATGCCCATTCGAATCCCCCGTAAGGAAGTTTTTGTACCATGGCATGTCCTTAGAGATTATTAACGTCGGCGTAGAAGATGTAATTCGATGCTCGCTTTGAATCATAATCTTCTTTCATGTGCACGTTGTTGGCTTTTGCATATCTCTGTACACATTGTACCATCCCGCCCCGATTCCCCCTCTCGATGAAAACTAACATGTCCACGTCCGATATCAGTTCCAGCTTGACCTTTGTCTGGAATAACATTGCCGACCACGCTAATCCCGGTAGGCTGTAGAAATACGCTGGATCTAATTTATAAATATTCGTTGCCGTTTTCCTGAACGATTGAAAAACATCCGCGAGTATCGTTACGTCTAATTTTAAGTAGGCATCGTGGTAGTCTCCGAGTGTCCTACATTCTAATTTCTCCCACATGAGTTCCGCGTGTTGGTATTCTTCGTCCGTAATTCCTTTCTCTCTGAGTCTGCTGTAAAATTCTCTTGGAAGTGGGAGAGCGTCGTCATTAAATTTAGAATTATCACTAACATATTCGTAAGAATAAATCCATTTACGTCTAACGAGTTCTATGTCTACGTTGGGAAAACTAGCTTTTGTAATTTTGAATTGTTCGTCTAAAAGTTTGCTGGCAAGAGCGTCCAGGCTGGCAGAGAGAAATCTGTACGAATCCAGAAACCTCATCTCGATGGTATTTTTAGTCTCAGGATCACAACTTTCTTACTTATAGAGATGTATCGTTATTCGTTTTGAGCAAGAATATCTATTTTTTGAGTGTCGTATCCGAGTTTCCTAATTAAGGGATGAAAGTCGTAATTGGAGCCATTGTGAAAGAATGTGGGGACGAATTTTGGTTTTTGGATTTTGAGGTTGCATGCATTACAAATTCCGCTTATGAAGCGACCGTCCGTATGCGAATGGTGAAACACTTTACGATTGTCGTCTGTGAAGTGGTTATCGCACACAGGACACTTGACAGTGTCATAGTAATTTTGAAGTTCGATAGCAGATAACGGAAGCATCGCTTTCGATGTTTGCAGCATGCATCCAATTTTCCCAACCTCCTTGACCATCTTTTCGAAGAAGCGTTCGATTGCATCGGGTCCTCGGTATACGTACGGTTCATCTATTTTATCATGTCGCACGACAACGTAACCGAAACTGTTTGGTTCGTGAAGCTGGTAAGGTGTGGTGGAAGAAACTTCGGGATCCGGATCGGAGTACGAGAGTGGTTTGAGGAACGCCTCGAAATCAGCAACGATGATGGCCGGATGTTCCAACAATGCCTTGTGCATTTTGAATTCTTCGACTTCGTTGTTTTCGGGCATCAACATTCGAACCGGTCTGTTGTTGCCGCAATATTTTTTATGTTGAACAAGTTTATCGATAGCAATTTGACGTCCAGTGTATTTTCGATAATCGACTTGTTTTTGATCGTCGAACGTGGTCAAACACCTTGGGCAAACTTCGATGTGGTTTGCATGCTTGGTTGATTGACTTCTGAGCAAACGTGATAGAGAACGAATGAGACAGTAATGGTGAACACACTCGTTTGAAATTAGAAGAAGATTAATCACACGAGCATCATCATCGTCGACATCGCTTATCCTGACGGGATGCACGACATGTTTATCCAACGTATAGGAATACACGTTGATGATTAAGCGTTTTCCTTCTGCATCTCGTGCTCGTGTTTCGAATTTTGATATATCAGAAATGGTCACCGGGTAATCGATGCCAGCCATTGCATTTTCCAGTTCAGGTTCATGCTGCTTGTAATGATAAACCCGTTCTGGATTATTTGACCAATGAATCGGGTGAAGTTCCGCCAACACACACCAAAGAAAACATTTATCATCTATATTTTGAATGTTCAGCACGGCTTTTTTATTTTTAATATCCACTGGAAGAGGAACGTAGCTGGAAGCGCGAAGAGGCGAGAATTGGTTCACGTAAACGGTTAACGTGTGAGGACTTCCACACAGAGACCATCCCGACCCTTTAGCCTCGAAATCGTCGTGTTTCTTAACCAGTTCATTTGAAAGATCAGAATAAAATTCGTCCAAATTATCGACGTCCGCCAAATGAAGAGCCTGGTTTTTGTTCGATGATAAAAGACTCTTGTTGTACCATCGACTTTTTCGTATTCGGAAAATAGATCAAGGTATACTTTTATGGAATTATTTTCCAATTTATTTTTTAGAATATTTATCACTGATGTTTTCGTTTCACGCAAGAAACTAAGAATGTCGCAGCCTGGTTCCGAAGTAAAAGAGAAATCCTGAATATGACGGTTAAATGCAGATCTAATTGGTTTTCGTTCATCGGATAATTTAACTTGTTTGGAAGTGGAAGCTTCGGTTCCTGGATCATCGATTTTTCTTTTCAATGTTCCTTGTTCGGTCGATGGTTTGCAAATTTTCAGGTGTTTACTTAAATGTGCAATGCTGATCATTTTTCTTCATCGAGCACAAGGCTTAGAAGGTAACAAACGATTAATTCTCGAACCTGTTTCGCTACATCTTGCCCTGTGTACCGATAAATTGTTCCTTGAGATTAGCTTCCCACAAGTAACACATTCAGTTTTATCATTTTTACGATTGAAACTGGTGGTGGATGCCATTGCTTTCTCCAAAATCACAGAAATCAAAAAAAGTCTAGTATATAGCGATACAAATTTTCAGGTATGTTATTTTATATAGAATTTCTTGGGGTAATTACAAAACTCAAAAATTCAATCTACTGTGAATAGAATTTCAGGTATGTTATTTATATAGAATTTCTTGAGTGCGAATACAAAAACTCAAGAATTCAATCTACTGTGAATAGAATTTTCAGGTATGTTATTTTCAGTTATTTTAACGTGTTCATATTTGAAAAAAAAATGCAAAATACGCCTTGGATATTTCAACCAATCCACTTTACTAGATTGGAGAAACTAACTATTGTCATTTGGAACCTTTAATTGCCCCTTGTCGATTTTTTTTTTTGGTGACGTAGAGTACGCATAGAGAGGTCGGGTTTAGTACGTCGGTCGAGTCTCGGTGTCCTCTGTCCTCCCATACCAAAATAAACATAGGTCGTCATGGAACCAATTTTTCATCAATCGAAAATTTTCTAAGTGCAGCGTTAAAAAAACTTAAATTGCAAATATCTCGAAAATGGTAAGAGTTATCGAAAAAATATATCGAAAAACACACCCATCCGGTATCATTAGATACCCCCTGTCGATTTTGGAGGTGTAGAATACGTGTACCAAGTTTTGGTGGTCCTGGGGTCAAGGGGTAAGAAGTTAACCCACCCACCTCCAAAACTTTTGATCACTTGTAACTTTCGAACGAATAGTCGTAGAGAGGTCGGGTTTAGTGCGTCGGTCGAGTCTCGGTGTCCTCTGTCCACCCATACCAAAATAAACATAGGTCGTCATGGAACCATTTTTTTTTTCATCAATCGAAATTTTTTTCCAAGTCCTGCGTTAAAAAAAATCTTAGGACAAAAAAAAACTACAAAGACAGAGACATGGACATAGACATTACATATAGACATAGACATTACACATAGACATAGACAACTTAACCTAACTTAACCTAACTTAACCGGGAACACGAGCCCGGGGACAGGGGTCCAGGGACAGGGGGGGACCCCCGGGGACAGGGGGTGGTCACTCCACCGCAGCAGTGGTTGAACGCAGCTAATGATCGAATATTGTTTCCAATGTGCTTTGGATACATACATGAACACCATATATATATATATATATATCAAGAACAACATATACATTAAACAACCCCGATCAGAATCCGTAGACTCAACACAGAGAAGTAAATATACACGCTGATCAAGACTCCTAGACACGCTGAAAAACTTTCAACCACGACCGGGTTCGAACCTATATGCCACAGGTAGAACGAACAATGACAAGAACGAGTGAACGCCTTAACACGCACGGCTACGGAGGAGAACCGAGAGAGGTCGTGTAAAATTGTTCTTATATACCCAACAAAACTCAGAAACTGTCATACGCGAGAGCTATATTTTGCAACAACTATAATTAGCCAACACTAGCAACAAGAACAAAAAAAATATATCAATTACTTGTATAATATTAATTAGTAACTTTAGATAATATTAATTATTAGTTTTCAGTTGTAATTAATTTTAAAAAACAATTAATAACATGTTAGGTGATGATAACCAAGTGCAAAAAGCATTGCATTTTTTTTTACACGCAAACAAAGCACCACTAAGTTCACAAAACCTCTAACAGATGGCAGATGGTTACATGGTTCTAGTTAGGATGATGATTTTTGGTTGTTGCATTGGGGTTGAAGAAGACTATTTGTTGTAGTGACCACAGTATTGTTTTTTTTTGTTTTTTTTTGTTTTCTGTTCTCTTACGAGAATTAATATAGGTTGTCATAGAACCCTCCAATTCATGACTTAGGAAAAATCTGTTTTGTGATTCATCATGTACACCTATATGTGAGAAAAAGTATGAATAGAACCTATCGTCGGAAATCCAAAATGGCGACCGGAAGTGGGGTTATCTTGGAAACGGTAAGACTTAGGAAAAATCTGTTTGCGGATTCATCACGTACACCTATACGTGAGAAAAAGAATGAATAGACCCTGTGCTCGGAAATCCAAAATGGCGACCGGAAGTGGGATTATCTTGGAAACGGTAAGACTTAGCAAGAATCTGTTTGCGGATTCATCACGTACGCCTATATGTGAGAAAAAGTATGAATAGAACCTATGTTCGGAAATCCAAAATGGCAACCGGAAGTGGGGTTATCTTGGAAACGGTAAGACCTAGCAAGAATCTGTTTGCGGATTCATCACGTACGCCTACATGTGAGTAAAATATGAATAGAACCTATGTTCGGAAATCCAAAATGGCGACCGGAAGTGGGGTTATGTTGGAAACGGTAAGACTAAGGAAAAATCTGTTTGCGAATTCGACGACTGCAAGATCAAGAACGTTTATCTCAAGAAAAGGCAGGAACGAAGTGTTCCCGCGCGAGAATTACAACCTCGACATGACCAAAGATGATTACCTCAAACTTTACGAAGCTTACACGGCTTACAAGCGCGTGACCGAGGGAAGCGTGGACATGTACTACACACCCAGCGAATTCAAAACCCACAGACCCATGTTCGTCATCAATACCACAAAAAGGAAGCAGGTGGTGGTCAACGATCGCACAAACATCAAGGTCGTCTGCGAGTTCCACGACGCGCTGCCCGAGGATACCGTGTGCAGCGTCATCCTGATTGCAGAGAAGTCCTTCGCGTACGACGTGAAGAACGAGAGGGTGACGGAGCAGTTTTAAAAAAAAATCGTAAAAAAATTGCCACATACTAAAAAAAATCAACACATTTTTAGCGTATATAAAAAATATGTTAAAAAACTTTAAAATACTGAAATATTAAAACAAACGGAGTCCATTGTAGTTTAGTTCGGTGCGTAAATAAAAAAATAATAGGTTAAGTTATATCACTTAGGATAGTAAAAAAAATTAAAAAATCGTAAGAAAAAAAAGATAGGTTAAGTTATATCACGTAAGATCGTGATATACCTACCAAGTATGAGTGGGGGAAAAAAGTGGTGCAGTGAAAATTTGTACTAAAACATCGCTGAACGCTAAAACATTGACACAAAATTGTCAAATATGTCAAAAACTGATTTTCAATTGATAAAAAAAGGGATACCTACAAAGTATTGCCTTGAAACTATCCAATTACACTACTTACACGAATTTTCGTATTGGTCTCACGGCAGAAAAGCTAGTGTTCCCACCATGAACTTAATATCGAATCGTGGTGTCCAGAAAGCAGGAAGCATTCCTTTGGCACATTGGAACGAAACACACAACATATATGAAATACACGAAGACGAAGATCTTACTGTTTTCGATGTGAGTGCAGGTGATAAACTCATCATTCAAAACACAAGGGAGGTACCACCCTCTTTGAATCCCATCACGTTAGTTATTCTTTTAAAGCGAAATCTCGCACTCAATCTCTAGGAAAGTAATCGTTGAAGAGTTGCACAAACCTGCACGCCGCAACTACGAACGTTTAGCTGTTTATTGTTCAAAATACAGTCCCACGAACTAGAAATCAAAATTCAAAGTTGGAGACCAGGTGAGGATCAGCAAATTCAAAGGGAACTTTAGAAAGGATTCACCAAAAATTGGAGCACGGAACTCTTTACCGTGGTTCGAGTTTTATCCGGAAACCGTCACACGTATATAATAAAGGATAGTAGCGGTGAAATTTTGAAAGGAAGGTTTTACCAAGAGTAACTCTCTAATACGAAACACGCCGACACGTACCTCATCGAGAAAGTATTGCGTAGGAAAGATAACAAACTGTTTGTCAAATGGCTAGGACTTCCGGAAAAGAGTTGCATCGACGCGAACGAAGTGATCTTGTGAGTACGTGGAACGGGGTGAAGTGTCTATCCGATTCGGAACGTCAAACTAAAAAGAACGGCGAGTTGCTTCCCGACAGCATCCGTTGTCTAATCGTAGGTCCTTCCGATTGTGGGAAAACCACGTTGCTCGTGGACAATCTTCTCCTCGCGCCGAATTGGTTAGATTGGAAGAACAAGCACCTGTACGTGTTCTCAAAAAGTTTGGAGCAATCGAAATACCAGCAATTGATGAAACTGTGTGATGGACTGGACATTGCAACGTTCACTTCGGAAATAAAACCACTCGGCGATTGCCACGAAAATTCTGTCGTGGTGTTCGACGACGTCATCCTGGAAAACCAGAATACATTTCTCAACTTTTTCACTCAAGGTCATCACAATGGAGTGGATTGATTTTACATAGCTTAAACATTTTCCCAAATTCCAAAACAGTTACTACGCGACAACGCTAATTTCATTTGTTTGTTTCGTCAAGATCACATCAACCTCAAACACGAGTACGATGACTACGTAGCCGGAGACATGAACTACAGTCAATTTTCGGAATGCTGCTCTTCTTGCTGGAACAGTGACGATTTCGGATTCGCGAAGATCGACATGACGAGGAAAGCCAACGACGGAAAATACAGAAACAAAATCAACGACTTTCTAAACGTTGCAACGTCACATGACTTATATAAATAACGTGATGACGAAATGAAAAATTGAAGACGACAATCTTAAGCTGCGCGATTACCTCGCGATACGCTTCAAAGGTTGGAAATCCGAGAATCGCGGATTCCACGAAGAGAACAAGCGCGAAGGTCAACCTATCATCGACGCCATCAGAGGTCTAGGCAAGGAAATTAAAAATTTCACGGAACAGAACAAGGATCTGATCACGGAACTCGTACTTCTTGCCGCTCGAAGTTATGAAGATTTTTTCCGACGCCTCTCACCAGCATTCACACTCCTCTGGAACTTAGACAACCGCCAAGACGTCAAGACATAGGCTGCACTTCTTCGGAGAAGTTCGAGTTGGGTCCGTTGGCACAAAACTACCTGAGCACGGGGAAATTCGACAAGGGCGAGGTGTTCGGATTGTACCCGAGCATGAAAATCAACGACGGTGTCGTGTGGAAAATTGGAAAATCGAAAGTTACTTTCGAAGGCAACGACATTAAAGTTAATTAGGTGAAAAAAATAGTTTTTCCTGGTATCCAGGTACAGTGGAATTGTGGGAACTCATTGCCAAAAAATATTTTACTATAATAGTTATAAGAATAAGATTGCTGGTTCGAATCCGGGCTTACGTTAATTATTAGGCATGGATGTTCATTCATGAAAATAAATTTAAATGTACCAACACAATTAGAATTAGACATGGTATTATACGTCGTGTCGACGGTCCAAGAGTTCGGCCGACGGAGAAGGACGCACAGGTTCCTTATACATCGGTCTTCATTTACGAGCCAAAATTATCACTACAAGTAGGAATCGGTAATTAGAAATCAAGACAATGAACACTGAAACACGTTATGACATAATATTTAATGCATTACTATTGACATACTTACAACACCTTGTCGCTTGCCTACACAAGCACCATTATAGACAAAACACTCGCAGACCCATGATGCACTGGGTCAAAACAATCTAGCAGCGCAGACCGCTGAAGGTCGACGTTGCACGTAAACACTGGTCTTTACTTGTGCATCATTTAGTAACAAGTTTAAAAAAATATTAAGGTTGAAATTTCAAAACTAATCCGAAGGTGCTGAAACGAGAGTCTAAATCTCAAAAGTCGAACCGTGAATCTTGCACTGTGTCTGTTAAGTCCTTACTTCCTCTTTTTCCCTCGAGTTCCTTCGTTCCCGGAAGAATTGTTCTTCCTCTCTATTGGTCGTCGAACTTTTAACTCCTTCCTCACGTGGTCATGTCTGCACCGAAGGGTGATAATGCTTAAACTGAAGGGTGATAATCGCGTAGTACAAAAACACAATAGCACCTTGTTCGAGAGCTGATTTCGAGAATGGAAAGTATCTTGTTCTAATCAATTTTTATTGCTCACAACTCAATTTTTTTTGCTCAAAACTGGGACACTTCGTTAAAGTTATGCCTTGCGTGGCTGCCAAAACTCCACTGAAGCGAAGAGATATGAAGAGATATATTCGGGCAGGGTTGTAGTTCAAGATTCCGTACTATTTACCCTTGTCACTTCACTGTCACTGAGCCAGACTGGCGGGCGCGATCATAGAAGTTATGTCGTCTCGTCGATACTGCCATGTGTAGAGCAATTGTCTCGATTCTGAGCCTGGCCATCTGCGAACTCCCTAGAGAAGAGATAATCCTTTGTTTGGGACGAGGGCGAGAGTCTCCATGGGGTTTTTAAGTTTTAAATGCCTAAAGTTCCGTGATTAGTTCCATCTCTAAATTTCAGCAATCAGGCTGTACTTGAATTTATGTTGACGTGATCCGAATGAGGACAGGATGGATATGAGAGTTTATGCAGGACACATTGGCTCCTTTATCTTGAAGTAGGGGCAGTAATACATGCGGGACTTCATGGGAATGAATGCTGGTTTCTTGAGGCAGCTGTCTTTTCTCAGAGAGCAGAAAAATGAAATCGTGGGAGGAATGCGTAGATGGTAATGCGTAATGGTAATTCGTACATCGGTTATAATACCGACGAAGATTATCAGATTTACAGGGAAATTTTAATCATGACTGATGCCATGTGCCAAAGCATAGATGCCTAACAGAATAGGGTGAAATCCAGCAGCGGAGAAAGTACAGAAATATCATCAAACCCATTTGGAACGATATCAAAAGTGGAAGTGGAGTCAAACGTCACAACACGTTATCCAAAGAATTTGTTTGGGTGGACGACGTTAGGAAACTCGTGGATCGTTTACTCTTCATCGCAGGCGAAGAGAATGCAGGCAATCGTAATTTTCACGATAAAATAGGAATCGTGGACATGATCAGCATCAAACTCTCCAACTTCATCGTGAACGACAGCAAAGGAATAGGTTACCTGATCAAAATCATCAACACGCTTCCGTCAAAATTTTGGAACGAGGCCGAGGGCAAGGGACTCGTGAACTACATGATCAACAAGTTACCTTTCGAAATGCATATCCCAGGTTACCAGAACTGTGGACCGGGTACAAAACTCGAGCAACGTTTGGTAAAAGAGACAGGGGAGTGAATCCCTTGGACGCTGCATGCAAAAATCACGACATCGCCTACAACGAACACACCGATCTAGATGCACGTCACGAAGCAGATAAAAAATTGGAACATGCAGCCTTCGGGAGATTCATCGGCAAGGATGCTTCTTTGGGAGAACGGGTTGCAGCTTTGGGTACGGCCATCGCTATGAACACGAAACGAAAATTGGGATGGGGTCCATAAAAAATGCATCATAAAAAAGTAATTTGAGAGAAAATTCTTATCTAAAAAAAATTGTATCGTTAAAAAATGATATCTTCAGAAAAAGCTGACGTGGAAAATTTTCGTCACAAAAAAGTTGCCTTATCCTAAAAAATTGTATCATTAAAAATGATGTGTCGTCAAAAAACTGAGAAAAAAATCTACGCGACAAAAAAACATGTCCGTGACAAAATTAAATGTACGAGACAAAAAGAAAATGTTAAATAAATATCAAAAAATGTACGTAAAAAAATATGAGAAAAAATTATACATGTAAAAAAATGCCAAAAAATGAATGTGACCAAAAAAATGTACGTGCAAAAAAGTACATGTCAAGAAAAAATATACGTGACAAGAAAGTGTGAGAAAAATATATCAGGCAAAAAATATATACCTGACAAAAATGTGCGTGTCAAAAAAATGTACGTGTTAAAAAAATATGTCAAGAAAAATGTACGAGACAAAAATGTATACGTGTTAAAAAAATGTGCCAAAAAATCTACGAGACAAAGAAAAATTCTTCGATATATAAATAACACACGGTGAAAAAAATCTAAGAAGAAAATCGCGATATATAAATAACACCCTGAAAATATCTACGAGACAAATATAAATCTCGATATATAAATAACACCCTGAAAAAATATACGAGACAAAAAATTCATATATAAATAACACCCTGAAAAAAAATCTACGACAAATAAAAATCTCGATATATAAATAACACACCCTGAAAAAAAATTACGAGACAAATAAAAAATCGATATATAAATGACACACCGTGAAAAAAATGGATGAAGCTCGGCATTAGAACAAATGCTAAATTTGTTAGTCGAGTATATGAAAATTCAGGAATTGGAAGTGGATAAACCTTACACGATATCTTCTGGTGAAATTGCTACAACCCAGTATGGTCCCAAAGTACGTCTGTTGCTCGACGGTCAATACAACCTATTTTTACCAGATCGATACTCTAACATGTTATCTGACCAGAAGCTATTTTTTTTAATCGAGAAGAAAACTCGGATCGTGTACAAGGAGACATAGGAACTTCCTGGTAACAAAACGAAGCACGTAATAGAATTTGTTTAACAGCTGCAGTAAAAGAATCTTATAATATATATAAATAACATACCTGAAAAAATATACGAGACAAAAACAAAAATCTCAGAACATATATAAATAACATACCTTGAAAAAATCTACGAGAGACAATTTTTTTCCCACGATGAAGCCCAAGGGTATCGTGTACCAAGTACCGTACTCGAATCTAAAAACTCTGGGTGCCGTCGATGGAATACTCACCAAGAAACAACGCGAGAATGAAACGTTTTTGCTTGACGAAAGATCACGGAATGAAATTGCTGCTCAGCACTACACAATTGAAAACATTGCAACAGTTGAGGAAGAAATCTCACTATGTTGGTGGTTTCATATTCAGCATTCCGGCAATCCTGGCAGCTTTGGAAGCGGAGGAAGTTTGGCGGATGGAAGTGCAGCCATCGCGAAAACCCTCATTTACTCGAAAAAGAACAAGGCGGAATTAGAAGAACAGAAACGTCACAACCTGGCCATGGAGAAAAAAGGGAAGGGCGTCAAGAGCAAGTTTAAAAAAGAAAGAAGAAGCGCTCAGTAACCGCGACATCGAATCTTTAATCAAACCATTACAAATCAAACACTGCAGAGGCGTTTTCATGTCAGACTCTTTACCCTCCATCGTAACGAAACAAGAGTGTGGTGTTGTCAACTTAGACAATTACGAAAATCCAGGCACGCACTGGATATGCTACCTCAAAAATACAAACAACACCGCTTTCGTTTTCGATTCATTCGGAGGCGTTCCACCGTCGACTTTAGTAAAATATCTCAAAGCTTCCAACCTCTTCTACAACGACGAGAGAATTCAAGGTTTCGACGAAGTGAACTGCGGTCATCTCTGTCTCTCCATGCTCATTTTTCTCTCTAAAATAAATAACTCTACGATCGAAGATTTCCAGAAAGCACTGTGGAACCTGAAACATCATCATGGGCGTCTTCCATCTCACTAGTGAGACTTCGGTCTTGAAACTCACTTAGCACGACGACATCGTCTATCCTAAATCCATAGCTTCGTGCATTCTACAGCATGTACCTCATACCTAACGTCACAGAGCACAATTAAAAAATTAGCATCGGAAGTGAAAATATCATCATCACACCAGGTCGATACAATCTTTGTACTTTGCAAGCTCAGTTACCTAGAGGCACATTCCTTTTTCAAAATTCCGTCACGCACACAGTTGAAATTGTGTCCGCGACGGAGACGGTGGATCTGGGCACGATAGGAGAACTATTAGGTTTCGAGAACAACACCAAACTCGAAGCTGGAATCAAGCACACAGGAGCAAACATTCCTAAATTTCTAGTCATCGAGACGTTAAACATTCACTGCAACGTGGCTGAAGGCATGATCATGAAATCTGAATGGGTAGGAAGTCACAAGCAGACGGGAATCATCGCCACGTTCAAACCCATTTCAGAGTTCATGGAACCGATCATCTACACACCCTCTTCGCCGATTTATTTTCCAGAATGTCGCAACAGGATAGATCAGGTAGAGTTAGTGGTCACGAACGAGAAAGGAGACGTGGTGGATATTTGCAGGTGGCACAAATACGGCCGTCGTCGAGGTCAACATATAATAAATGAACATACATCATGGAACAGATTGAATGTTACGAGTTGCAATCTTTCACTCCCAACCGTCGCACGTACGCCAATCTTAACGAATCGAACCGGGAAATCGAGTACGACGTGGACGTAGGCGACGGATTCGTTCATCCTCACAGAGCGGACCTTTACGTTCAATTCGACGTGGTGAAAAATATAGCGGAGAAGTTCTCCAGCCGGAGCAAATTTAAAACTCGTAGACAACTTCGTGCCTCACCTGTTCTCGCAGGTCGACGTCAGGAAACACGGAACGGTCATCGACCGAATCGATTATCCAGGCATCACTTCCACGATGGCGGGAACATTGAAATTATCGAAGACGGATGCAGCATACTACCAGGTGGGAGGATTCGAAGCGGGGACGAAAATATCGACGAAAATTCACACGGTGCTCTTTCCCATGCGTCTGCTTCCGGGTTTCTTCTCGGACTACAAGGAGATCATGTGGAAGGGAGGACTGAGAATCACCTTTCGCAGAGCCTCGAACGACAACAACGTTTTGATGTGATACAGCAACTTGGGTTCGACGGGATCACACCATTACCAAACACTCTGCCTGAAGCAGCAAAATGCATCATCCCCAGCATGGAGCTGAGAATTCCGGTGGTGGAATATGAAACCAAGTACGCTCTCAAGTACAAAGCGGAAATTTTGAAAAATCCGCAAGTACACAATTTTACACTTACCAGTGCGTGCAGAAACTCGCTTCCGGCAACCATTACGAATTCGACATCACGACGCAATTCAACAACATACAGTTCGACATGCCAGATTTCGTCGTAGTGCTCAGACCGGACGCGATAAAGATCAGGAAAAATATTCCAGAAAGTTCGACGACTGCAAGATCAAAAACATTTATATCAAGAACGGCAGGTTCGAAGTGTTCCCGCGCGAGAATTACAACCTCGACGATAATTCTCTAAAATTGTACGAAGCGTACTCCGCTTACAAGAGAGTGACCGACTACAATCCAAGCGAATTCAAGACGCACAGACCCATGTTCGTCATCAACACGTCGAAGAGGAAACAGGTGGTGGTTAACGATCGCACCAACATCAAGATCGTGTGCGAATTTCACAATGCACTGCCCGTGTGCAGCGTCATCCTGGTCGCCGAGAAGTCCTTCTTCCATGTGAAGAACGAAAGGGTGACGGAACAGTTCTAACGCATCACAAATTGTGAGGGGGTGGGGGTAACATAACACACGCACAACCTCTGAGAATTTTACAAGTCCAGAGCTAAAATTGCGAATATCTCGAAAACGGTGAGAGATAGCGCGAAAATAAATCGAAAATTCTCCCCCGTTGACTCCCTTGTCGATTTTCGTGCTGTAGACTACGGGTAAAAATACTCGGGCGACAACACGTAAAACACTCGATCAAATCAAACTTAGTTGAAACTATGGTTGTAAAATTTCTCGGGCGACAACACTTAAACACTCTACCAAAATAAAAAAAGTTTTTACCTGCAACAGGGATCAAACCTAGGACCTCTTGCAGTATGGAGCGACGACACTACCACTGCACTATCGGATGCTCTCCTGGCTGATTTCACGGTGCTCGCCGCTTTATATATATAATTTTTTCAACTAATCGGAAGAGACAACATCATCACATTACGTCATTTTCAACCAATCACTATGCTATAGATATGAGGCATTACGTTACACATCACACGTTCCAACATTTGCTCCTAGATGACTCTGTCATCCCTGACCGGAAAAGGGGTGGGGGTAACATAACACACGCACAACCTCTGAAAATTTTACAAGTCCAGAGCTAAAATTGCGAATATCTCGAAAACGGTGAGAGATAGCGCGAAAATAAATCGAAAAATCTCCCCCATTGACTCCCTTGTCGATTTTGGTGATGTAGAGTACGGGTACGAAATTTGGAGGTTCAAGGGTGGGCCAATTGCCGAAAAATTTGATCGTTCGTAACTTCGAAGGTCACATTGGCGTGTTCGTGTCCTCCCTGACTGAAAATTCAAAAATAAGGTAGGCTCTGAAAATTTTCCAAGTCCAGCGTTAAATTGCGAATAACTCGAAAACGGTAAGATATAGCGCGAAAATAAATCAAAAAATTTCCCCCGTTGATACCCTTGTCGATTTTGGTGACGTAGAGTACGGGTACAAAATTTGGAGGTCCTAAAAGTTCAAGGGTGGGCCAATTGCCTATTTTTTTTTGATCGGATCATCGTAGAGACATGCGTTAGCATCGGCTTGTTGCTCTCCTAACAAAATAAACATCATGGTTCCATAGTTGACCCCTCTGTCGAAAATTTTCCAAGTCCAGCGTTAAAAATTGCAAATATCTCGAAAACGGTGAGAGATATAGAAAAAATAAATCGAAAAATCTCCCCCGTTCACCTGCTTGTCGATTTTGGGGATGTAGAGTATGTATGCCAAGTTTGGTGGTCCTAAGTTCAAGGGCAATGGGTGCCCCCAAAACTTTGATCACTCGTAACTTCGGAACATGTAGTCGTAGAGAGGTCGGGTTTAGTGTGTTGGTCGAGTCTCGGTGTCCTCCCATACCAAAATTAGTATAGGTCATCATAGAACCAATTTTTTTTCATCAATCGAAAATTTTCCAAGTCCAGCATGTTCCTGCCTCTCTGTCAACAGGTTGTGGGCCAAAAGGGTTTTGGGGGTACCTCTCTTTTGCAAAAATTTCACCATTTTCGAGATTTGGCGATGGGGGTTCGGTAACTCGTAGACGACACTTAGGTTAATTTAGACCGAGAAACAAGAAATGATCAGTGAAAAGTTTAAGTTTTATCACGTAAGATCGTAGCATGAGGTGCGTGCCATGAAAATTGCACCGTTGAACGCACAAAGAATTCGTCATGAAAGGCTATCTCTGAGGTTAAATCGTAAAAAAAGGACTCTTCCATTTTCTGACTAGGTGTGAAAATTTAATTGCCATGCAAATTGCACTAAAATGTAGTTGAGCGCTATGAAATCCACAAAAAAATTGTCATAAAAGACTATCAATGAGGTTAAATCGTAAAAAAAGAGGACTCTTCCTTTTTCTGGGGTTGAAACAATCAATATACGCTACTAGTAGCAACACACAACGTAATACCGTCCAAATGTAGAGATTATATATAAATGAGCTTTGTGAATAGAACTTTCTCTAGTTTAATACATACGTCCAATTAACTGATGCGAGGTCCTTCTGTTATCTGCAGCGCATGGGGAGTCCCCAAACACAGTGGGGAGACACAGCAGCAAGAACAAAGCACGGTCCAACAAAAGAGAAAGAGTACCGGAAGGCGAATGGTACCTGCCAAGGAGACAAGAAATGACAAATGCTGGACGAGGGATTCCCTGTAGCAGCACCGAGGGGATGTCACACAGAGGTCGTGCGTCAGCAGGACAAACACAGCAACTACGGGAACAAGAGGTTTATTGCCATGCAAAGGTGCACTTACAGATAGGAATAGTACGTAGTACGTAGTCGTACCCCGGACTGACGTTGTTACAAAAGTTGCTCAAATTGACGACAACCACATTCAATGCAGGCATTGCAGCGTCGCTGGATATTCTGGCGAACCCTGTCAAAAATCCCTGGCATAGTACACACCTCGGCCGATGCTGCAAGTATCCGTGCTACCAATGTTTAATGGTCAGGCACCGCGGTCTCGTAGACGAGTGTTTTGACATGGCCCCACAAGAAGAAATCCATTGGTTTGAGGTCATGCGAACGAACAAGCCAGGGGACGGGGCCCGCTCTGCCGATCCAGCGCTGTGAGTAGGTACGGTGCAAAAGGGTTTGCACTTTGCCATCAAAATGTGCAGTCGCTCTATCCAATTGAAACCACGTGCGATGTCGCAAGTTGAAGGGTACATCTTCAAGCAGCCCTGGAAGGAGTGATGCAAGAAAGTGCGATAGAGGCGGCCATTTAAACGTGGTGGCAGCAGGTGTGGACCGTTAATCTGTTCATCGATGCTACCTGCCCAGATATTCACTGCAAACTGGGACTAATGGTGCATCTTGACTGCTGCATGTGGATTTTCATAATCCCACACATGGCTGTTTCGGCAATTGAAGATGTCCTCACGGGTGAATGATGCCTCGTCCGTGAAAAGCACATGGCGCAAGAAACGGGGTTCGTCGGTACAAAACTACAACAGTCGTTGACAGAATTCCACACGTCTTGGGTTATCCCAAGCCAGCAACGAGTGGACTCGCTGTTGATGATAGGGATACAGCAGATCATCATGAAGGACACACCACACTGTCGTGTGTGATACTCCCACTGCACGTGCAATCCTACGGTTGCTAGTGGACGGTGTGTCGTCCACGCGAGCAAGTACTTTATCCTCGAACGCCACGGTGCGAACATATCTTGGGTGATGGACATGATGGCCTGAAAGTAACACACCCGATTCACCAAGGGTACGGTGCACGTTTGAAACTTGTTGTGTCGCCTGTCCGGATACCGTTCATGATACAGACGTGCAGCTGCTCGACCATTGCCATCTGTGAGGCCGTAGAGAAGATGCATGTCCCTCAGATCTACAAATGTGTAGCGTTCCATGGTACGGTGAGGACAGTGCCAATTATGTAATACTGTACTCCAGTGCACAGGTGACACACACACACACACACACACTTGTCACAACGGCATCGAAACAACGTACTCAATAGTCGTACGTCAAGCTCTTTCACTGACACGCTCCCTGACGCTACACTTCCAATCTGGCACTGTGTACGCAGAACAGACGCCTGCAGCTCACACCTCCGCAAGGCGCTGTGGTACAATCAGCTGACGTTCCCGAGCCACCCGTGAAGGTGCTCTTCACTACCTGACCACTGCCGTCAGGTGAGGCCATGTACTCTGGGGGCTTGTCATCGTGGAACACATGTAGCGTCCTTCATTCTTGCCACATTTACCCACAACACGTATTTCGTCCGTCTTGCTCGAGCCGACAGGCATCACTACGTACGATCGTATGGTGTTTGTGTACACCAATGTGGGGTGACCCAGCAGTTGAACAGACCTGCTACCCCCCCCCCCCCCGTCGCTTCATTCCACGGCCGTCCCACGCAGTGTGTCTGTCCAGCCTCGTTCGGTGCGACGGCTGCGGTGGTGTGAGGCCACGGTTGGTATCGGAGCGGAAGGCTGCAGCCGAGGAGGGACTCGAGTTGTTCGGCTGGGATTGGTCTCGGAAGCAAGCAGCCGCGTCAGGTCTGGGGACGGTGGACCTGGTGATCGGGCTGGACACTTTAAGACCTCGTCCATTGGCGTCGTTCGCCGTACTAAGTGGTGGGGTCCGGACGACACTCCAGCAGCCTTTCGCCCCCTCTCACCCAGCGATGTGCCTCCGGCTTCATTTCTAAGATTCTGATTGGGCCTTTCATTGGCACTAACCTCCTGTGCCCGTAGTTGCTGTGTTTGTCCTGCTGACGCACGACCTCTGTGTGACATCCCCTCGGTGCTGCTACGGGGAATCCTTCGTTCCGCATTTGTCATTTGTTGTCTCCTTGGTAGGTACCATTCCCCTTTCGGTCCTCTTTCTCTTTTGTTGTACCGTGCTTTGTTCTTGCTTCGGTGTCTCCCCAATGTGATTGAGGACTCCCCATGCTCTGCACCGCCAGCGCCGCCATTTCTGCCCCGAACCACGTACGCGCATCTTGCCTGTCGAGTGTCACGGACCACTTTGCTTGCATTCTCGGTGTGTCTTTCTTTTCGTCCTACGTCGTCCTTCCGCGGTTCTGCAACCCCGCACTACTTTTCGCGACTGCACTGCTTCAGTAATGGTGTTTGTTTCCCGCTGTGCAATTGTTACTTCATGCTTCATTGCTTCTTTTGTCCCTACCGTTGTCAATCGCTACCCTTTTCCTTCACTTGTCTTGCGGGACACTCCTATTTCCTTTGTGGAACCCCATGCGCATGGGTTGCGCAGCTGCCGACTGGTGTTTTTAGATGGGCGACTTTGGTGTTCCCTTTGACTTATTTTGTTCCGCCTTTCTATTTACACTGGTACTGGCTGTACAGCAGTGTGAAGTTCATTTTCACACGTTTTCGGCGTTGTCTAGCTCCTTACGGAGGCATCTTCCGGCAAAATGGAAAGGGCACTTTCGTCTCTATTTCATGGATGTATCTGTGGTTTTCGTTTGTACCCCACCTTTAGAATCACCCTGTCTATAGAAGTTATCACGCTTAATTATGGAGACTTTTACTGCTCGTACAAGGAGTAAATGGTTAAAAATGAATTGGAACCATTCCACTATGAATAGTTAGGGAGCACTTATAGTTTCTTTGTTATTTTCCCTCCAGTTAAGGCGTTATCAGTTTCAGAGATGGATAACAAAGCGTTTCAGTACCCCTATTTAATTTACACAAGTATAGTAATAGCGCCCTTTGCCATATTTTCTTCATTGCATTGCTCATTGCATTGCTCAAAGCCTGCAAAGAAAAATTTTGAAGTACAAGAACATTGTAGTACTGCATGACAGATAGCGAAGTTCATTCAGAAGGTATCATATTTATGATAATGTTGACATAGAACTAAAATCAATTACCCAGGGGATAGTGCAACCTAATTCTTCTCCGATACTGCTAGTTACGGACGAGTGTGAACAGCACTTGCTTGTCATACTTATGAAAATGAGAAACAATTTACTGAAGTAATGGGTGAAGATGATACTAAATTTTATATAATAGCATTTTCTGTTAATACTCGAATCAGGAAAAAGCGATTGCCTTTGTCCACCATGATACGTATGACGACCTCCAGTTGTCTTGAGTGACATATGTTCTTTTTAATTTTCTATTTTTCTTTGCATTACCAATTTAAAAGTTTCAATTGTGTTTACACCCAGGACAAGCACGCAATATCTTGGCGCACAGTTGAGCGCACGTCTTTGTGGGTGACGTCATGTTTTCCTTTCCTTACCCCACCCCCTTCTTTCCTTTTCCCCTTCCGGCTTCCAGCGAAACTCCTTTCAGCACTCCTTCAAAAGTTTCATGTTAACTCCGATGATATGGCCTAATACAATTATGCATTCCTGTATTATGACGTACCGCCATAGAACTCAACAGATTGTGGTATTTCGCCCAAAAACATTGGAACGATGAGTGAGTGATGAGCAGAACGTCCATTTAATAAATGCACTTAGTTGTTTGTAAAATTCACGAGAGAAGGTGCCAGCATGCAGAACAAAATTTTGTTAGATGATTTCTTTCACTTCCGGAGCAGATTGAAAGTAAATTGTTTGATAAAGAAATGTCATATTATCATCGTACATAAGAATGCGTTAATAGTGTTTGTTGATCACACGCATTAAATTTATGTACTCGTATTGAAACTTCATTATTAGCATTGTATTGGTTATGGATAAATTTAAACAATCGGCCAGATGCGAGTCCGATGTGATGAACAGTTTGGCAAACCGTTGTAAGAAAGCTGTGTTCTGCTGATGCTACGCCTTCGTTTAAAAAGCATAACCAGGAGTAAAGATCCAAGTGTTCTTTATAATTAAGTTAGAAGCACAATAGAACATGTGGTTGTTATAACAAGTGATTCCTTGGTTCGTGTGTTCAAGAAATTTCAATCGATGCAGCGCCGATGTTCGATTCGAGATTAAAGTTATCAATTTCTGTGCGCGGTGATCGGAAAGGACTTCCGTTAGAAAAATGGAGTGAAGAAGGAGACGAGATATTGTAATCACGAGAAATGTGTTTGATTCCTGTCGTTTCGGTGGGATTCCGGCATCTTCTGTTATGGTGAAACAGTGAAGGAAAACCTGGAGTTGAAGTACAGCACAGAAAACCGTTGCAGGTGAGTCTAACTCTCAAGTCCCAGAGAGGAAAAGAGTGGACTCGTTCATGCCTGATTCTTTATCCTCGATATACAAGGTAAGGAAACTAAATTTCCTTAAGTGACATTAAGAAGAAGAACATTGTCGCAAAACATGGTGCCTACGAGTACTCAAAGTTCAATGATCAGATTGTGATCTTGCTTGTGTTGAAACTAGTGTGACACGGTACTTTTAATCGCTACGAACCATGCGGTGATTATAAAATGGCCGTCGTCGCCATGTCAAAAGAAAGTCATGTGCATACATAAAACAAACTATTCGCGCTCGAGAAACGTATAGTACGTACTAAATAATTCAGGAATGTGTTCCAGGATTAGTTTCACGTCGGTTCCATGTACCCACTTGATGTAATATAAACTTTGCATTCCATTGTAACGTTTGTTACGGGACAGTGGTAAAGACTAATTGATATTACCATCTTTACTAAGAGATCTCGCCTGTTAAAAAAGACTTGGTCGTTTGATCATTTGAAATAACACGTTATTGTTGTTTCCTTTTTAGAATTCATGTAATTTTCAAAACGTCACAGTTGTTTGGAACAATAGCACAATCCACTCAAAAATATTACGTTAATGTTTAAATCTGGAAGTTATCAGTAATTATATTTTATAGGCGAATGTGGCCTGAAGTCGAATTAGTACAGGCTAAATGACATAATATTGGGTATTAAAAAAAACACTGATCTTACCTACTAAACAATTGTTGTTTGCTTTTTTCTTTTAATTTCTCATATATTTTGTACACGCTACAGTTTCAGTGATTATTATAGTTCAGGTTTACAGAGCAGAACGTGAGAGTAAACATTTCTTCTGTTCATAATAAATGAAAATTCAATTAACGTCCGTGTGTTATAATTTCAGCTGTTTGCTCATAAACTCTTTTGTGTCAATAACAACATGTATGTATGCTAATTAAGACAGGGTGACCTTCATGTGCATACTGAATTGTGATCTGGTCTTGAATATATTGTGTGGGGATGAATCTAGCGAATTTAAAATGAAAATTGAGTCTTGAATATGTATGTTTCTTTAACTCAGATGAAATCAGTGAGCATGTATTTAGGCTATTCAGTATTACTGTAAAGTACAGAAAAAGGAGAGAAATTTTTGTTCTGGCTTGAACACCTGACATATATCAAAAGTTTCCTGTGAACAAAAGCACTGGTTTCTGGGAAATGTGTGTGGAGATACTGGTGTACCAAAATTAGGCACAGGGTGTTCCAAAAGTGAAGTGACAAACTCTGAATTAAACAAATTAGATTATTTAATTTTTTCTTATTTGTACTAGTTTGAATTATAATATTTTTTTATTCTTTCTATTGCAAGTCAAAGTACTGTGAAACTCTAAACGGAGTATCCGGCGTCACCATGCAGTTGTCATATGAAAATCGGAAGAGTTGAAAATTTGTGAAACTTGGGAAATTTTTGTTGGCTCAGGATTGATTATGGGGTATTCATTTGACATGAGGGTGTGGGCTACTGCGCGAGGGGCGTACCGTCAAAGTATTGAGACGGTGTGCTGACGGTGTGTTCGCTTTGCCAACCACCCGCCCCACAAAGACCACCAACACTAACGCCAACGCATTCCCCTAATGAAACCTTTAAAATTCCATTTATCATTCACGGTCATTGTGTGTCTTGCCTACAGCGCTAGTAGCAGAATTGGAGACTCACTGGTATAGAAATTGAAAATGAACCCCTTACATACTGATTCTATGAAAATACATCCAAAACGAGGAGATTGCAAATGATTTAGTGTGTTGTTGACGTTTGAGTACTTATTGATCATCCCTCATATAAATCCTGAGGTCTTCCTATCCATTCCCCCTGTTTTATTCTAATTAACTCAACGTCGGCAACTGGTATTTGTATAATGAATTAAATTCCAATATTGAAAGATGACCAATTAATTAACTTTAGATGGGATGCTAACTTGTTGAACGCCCCTCACACAAAACAGCTGACCGAGGTGAGAAGCACTCAAAGGTATGATAAATACTGGATGACACAAATCCAAACTGGATACTTAATTTGGAACACAATTCCTTTGCATTTTAATTCAGCATGACATCACCATGAAAGGTCAATTTTCTATGACTACCCCTTTATTCTTCTTTAAATGTACCCAGATCAAAGTGAATGTACCTTCCCATAAACAATCAGTTATTAACAACTGAGCCGAACATGAGTTCCACCCTGCTGAAAGAGAACTTCACATTAGTACATATTTTACACAGTGATCCATGACAATAAAGACCTTTATTTCAGGTGAAATTGGAACTCGATGATAATTTTTTAAGATGTAAATTTATTCAAAGCAAGAGGAAAAAGAATAAATCAATCGTACAATTAACATCACGTTACGTCAGTTCTGTTCTCGAAAATAAAAAAATATATCAATTAACAAACAGAAATTTACTAGCCAATATTTTTCCTTTCGTCAAGAGCAAGACATGCTCCAAGTTTCAAAAATAACACATGAATAACCTCCTTTTTCTGGCACAATCTTTCAAAGAGATTTGTTTTTAATAACAGATGTGTGCAGAAAACTAATTACTGCAGTTTTATACTTACATTCCTTCACCACAACATTTCACGCATCTCATATGCACAGACTAAAAGAAAATTGAAGGGATTTCAAATATAACTTATTTCCCTGAGAAAAGATTCAATTGACTCGTTCACATTGGATTAGCATGCCCCGGGTAGAAGAGTTCAATTACCATTCATGCGTGACTTATAATAAGTATTTTTATTTTTATTTTAGTCACATGACACCTACTGAAAAAACCACATTACTCATGATCCACTTATACGTATGAGCTTGAAATTTGCGAGATTTCAGTACATTTACATTTTTTTTCCAATTTGGCGTCGCGCTTCTCTTTGTTACCTGCACGAGGACTCAGTAGTTCAAATACGACTTTCTTCTCGCTTGACACGGCACACGCAAAGCTAGCTAAGATCTAGGTAAGGTATACAGCAGTACTACTGAGATTTCTTTTCGAAAATGTGTCTCGAGAGAACTAAAAGAGAACAAAGCTTCGTGCTTACAATCCCGGGGTTGGGGGTCAACACAAGGACATTACGGACGGGGCAAATTTCACTTTTTTCCTCTCTCCGCCGTAGCACCTCCAACGGAAATAATCCATCCTCCGGTAACTGTTGTCCATTTTAGAGCAGCTATGAGCTTGAACGCGCACGAGAGATATACCAGCTAATCTTTTTTTTTTTTTTGTTTGCATGCTTCGCTAACTTCTGGAACCATGTTCTTTGACTTCCACGTACCGAGCGCTTCCGCTCCCTCCAAAACAATTTAACACATATTGACCCAAGACACCAAAACCACATGCGCTTAGCATTCAGACCTGATACTTGAAACCAAAATCACATTCACACTTTCGACTATTATGTGAATGTTTGATCAACAGCAAGCAAAAAAGTTTTTTCTTTTCACAATTTGCCCCTCACCACGAACATACGCAAATATCACTGACTTGCTAGAAAGGAGACATCTAGTGAGTTTTTCATAAATCGAAGCGGCTAAAAGAGTAATCAGTAGTAAGCTGGTGCCATCTAGCGTGAATTCTTACAAACAAATGAACTCTTAGGACGACTAACGTCATAGTATGTCGACATGTAGACCTTGTAAATTTCCTGCTGATGGATAAACATTGACACACAATAGCAGGATGTGTTCGCACCACACTGCCAACCGGCGACTATTCTTCATATTCCAAGAAAGTGACCTTGTAGAAACAATTGTTCTCCACTTTTTCGAGCCTAACTTTGCAACAACTGCATTATTCACGCAGGCCATAGGTTGCAACAAGTACCTGCTGCATAACTTGTAGAAACTTCCCAGTCAGGATTTTTTTCCGGAACTCATTATGACGTAATAAATATATACATTTCTTACACATTTGGTAACATCTCGGACTGGCGTTGGTCGTCGAAACATCAATTACAAGTTGGAGGTTCGAAATCAATATAAATTAAAAACTAAAATTAAGTACTCATAATTGTGAACTGTTGTAGTAATTTAAATCGTGCTGCATGGATATGACCAGTGGTTTGACAGTGATGTCTTACTATTTTTCTCTCTATCGCCAATTGTTACTCAAATATAGTTTGGACAGACTTCGATACTTTTTAAATTTAACATAGTGTTATCAAGGACAGAAGTAATTGTGAATATTAAATTACCCTTTGCCTGTCGTGTGGTTTAATACTTTGGCTAATCGCAGCGAATGGAACATTAACCCTTGAATACATTGCGACGGTTCGCATATTCATACCAGGGTTGACCGTGACGGCCGTTGCTCATTTTGCAGCGAGCGCATATTCATAGGCGTACTGATCGCAACCATTGTGGGTTCACCAGAATAGCTCCAGTTTGCCCCAATCGATTTTAATTTTTTTTGGTTTATTTTTGTTTTGCTTATTTGTTTCATTTTCTACAATTGCAAATGCTCATTCCACGATAACTTCCTTGGAAGGTAAATCTGTATTTGCATCATAATAGCTTCGATCAACTTATTTTTGATAATGAGATTTTTCATACTCGTTCATGAATGGACACGGCATTCGAGATGAAAGATGTCCAATTATCATTTAATTTCTCTGCCAATTTTTCAGATATCGTTTTTCCTGAATGGACAGATATGAATCTAGCATTACAGAAATTGAATCAATCTCTAGCAACAAAAAATCCTTTACATGAGATATTTTTTTTAGAAATTCCCGATCACCATATTCTTTCTTGTCGTCTGGAACTTAGCATTAACAGGCTACGCCCTTTATCATTGTTACAAACTTCGTCGCTCTTCCAATAGTGCATAATTCTTAATACGTTCTTTATTTCGTCACTTCACTTTCATTTAAGACAACTTTGTTCCGTTCCTTTAATTAATTTTTATTAACACCTCTATAGATTTACGAGCGACAAATGCATTTTTGCATGTTTTGAAAGAATGTCTTCACCACATTTACAATCCAGTAATAGTTAAAATAATGTCACACTTAGTAATTTAAATGTTTTTGTTATACAGTTATTTAATATTGATGTATTCCCTTTACTGATTAACATTAGTCGGAATATTTTATTTAACATTGGCCCCGCCCCATCTTATAGTGATTTTGTACTTTTATTGAATGGCACATTCTGGTTATTGATTTTAATTCTGTATTTGGTAACCTACTTTGTTCCTTTATCCAACTTGCCTTCTCGTAATTTTTCCAACCTTTACTTATCTCTCGTATCCACTTGACATCTAATCAGCCTCTACAGATATCCCGAGTAGTCTTCAACGATGGAGTTCCACGTGCCAGTGGCCTTCAGGGAGTGATTCCATCCATTATCGCCTCAGTTCTTGAAGTTGCTTTTCCTAATTCCAGTGGCCATCCATACACCCGCCTAATGCTTCGCATTGTCTCGTCGAACTCAGAACATCACTGCGACCGCTGTGGTCGATGGGACCTGTGCTAGTTACCAACGCACACCATTTGGTTTGTCCCATTTCTACGCAGATACATTCCCCTTCGTAAAAAGTATTTTCTCTACTTTCGTCGGAGTTCGAGCTCAAGCGACGAAGCGGATAAGCAGTGTTCACGTCATGTTTCCAATCAAACAGTTTCATGCAGTTCCATATAAAAAAAATCCGTTTTCCTGCGTCAAATTTCTTTCAACATTTTTCCTGCATCCAGAAGGAAAAGATGAACCTTTTACTTCATCTTCAGTCTCCCTCGTCTTGTGCACCACTCAGAACCCGTACAAAGTAAGGACGAAAATACTTTCATGTACGGTTCGCAACACAAGTACATTGCAATCTTCGAGTGCAGGCTTATACAACCCGCAAAGCATACCTACTTCCCAGTTACTCTTACGTCATGGCAGATTCTACAAGTTTAGTTCCCCAATCTGTGTACCAACAGCATTTCCCTCTGGACGCAGCTTATCATGTACCGTCTGCAGCAAAAGTTTATCCCATTGTTTCTTCCTTCAGTTCTCCGACACGATTTTCAAGAATTAATTTCCCCTCATCACATGTCGTTCTACAAGTTTTCTTCACATCCAGTGCTACAGTCACGAACACTTCTCGTTCCTATAGTCAAATTGCGACCGCCTTATCGAGTGATGACTTCGATGTGCATCGTGATGTACTCGTTCCGGATTTCGCCTTGGACACATTTCTGCGTGCACGGTACTGAATAGCAGTGCAGTGGAACTTTACACCCTCCGTGTGCGTGCTTCGCAAGTCTCAGAAATATTAAGAACTCTTCAAAGAAACTTTTGCGTCGCATAGAAAGGATTTTATTGGCCAATATATATACATACATAATGGACATTCAATTTTTAATATTTCACCAATTGCCTATTTATAGTGGAATATGTTACTCCTTTTTTCGCATATTTCAAATGTACGCACTATTTTTATTCCAATATTTAATGGACGGTGTTGAAACATTTTTTGGGGCATTATAATACACAATGCAGATTTGTATTATTCGAGATTTTAAACTAATTTTCAATATTTATACATATTAATGGACGATGTCACTTTACTTTATATATCATTATCTGATTTATATCAAAGGACGGAAATATTCGTGTGCTTCGATATCTATACTTTCATATGGATTCTATGGTGTAAGAGCACCGTCGACGTGCTTTGTGTACAGTGACTCGCATTTCATTGTAACGCCAGTTAGGCTTTCAGTGATACGGAAATGTTCCGTGATCTGTAGCGCCTCCAAGCTAGCCATAGTTCATTGTTCGCCGTTTATCTTGAAGTCACAGTATACCTTTGAAGGCTTTTGCATTGCACTGACGTCACAGCCTATGACGAGTGTTGATCAACATTTCCAGGAATGTCGTCGTTTGTGCTTTGTTCCACACAGCAAAGGCATTGTATTAGCATTCATGTATTCATGCCTTACGCACCGTGCTTTGCCTTTGGACTTAAGTTATTTGATTTCACTTTGATATTTCAATTTTTCCTTTTAATTTTATTTCATAGGGTGTTAGTAATTTTTTCTTTTATTGGTGTGTTTTATTTCATTCTTAATAAACCGCCTTCAGAGAGACTGGCCTAGTAAGGTCTTCTACGGTTTCAACAATCGCTGCAACTTTACTCCCAATACTCATGGAGGAAAGGTAAGGTGGAAGGTGCTTGTTCTTTCTTTTCTCTAAACTGCACCAAATAGACAATTGGTGAATGTTTTTATCAGGGAAAAAAACAGTCGTACAAAATATTTGATATCTTGTTAATAAAGGAACCAAGGGATATGTTTTTTTAACAAGGGAAAAAAACGAATGTAGGCCAAAAAAATTGTCAATAAAGGGACAAGAATGGAAAATGTTTTAAGAAAGGGAAACTGCGAATTTGGGCTGAAAAGGGGAAATAAAGGGAAATTAAATCCATATAATCTTGTTGGTGGAATATATCAATACTGTTGTTATTTATTCCATGATCCGTGTTGAAATATAAAAAAGGACTTCCCTTTAAAATCAGGTCTGTAATAATAATAATAATAATAATAATACTTTAAAATGCTGCTAAATGAGAAATTAAAGGCAGATTTAATTTGGGTGTGCTTGTAATTTCTAATAAACTTTATCCTTGTTTCCATATTAAAAACACCAAGTTGCTGACCAAGGCAGTATATTAAGATATATAAACACTTAACATGTAACGTTTCAACCCTGTATCAGGGTCTTCCTCAGAAGACCTCTGGCCTCTTGACAGTTGACTAACGGGTCTACCACACTGACAGGTGATTCGCAGGTAAAGATTCCAAATTAGTCTGGAATTACCTGTTTATCATTCCCCTACCCCTCTTGCCTTTTTGGATATGGATGAATATCTCCTCCGCTGGTCTTCTTCTCTTCTCTTTCTGCCATGTTCATTCTTCTTCTTTCCTCCTTCCTTTTTCTTATCCTTTCAAATTTCTCTAACACACTCTTCCATTCCTTGTTTAACTTGAGTCCTCCATTCCAATTCATGATGTCTTCTCCATTCCTCTCTATTTCTTTCTCATCCATCCATTTCCTCACTAGTTCTCTATTCTATTTTCCTGTTCGCCTAGCCGAAACCCATTCTGCTTCATGTCCCGTTTCTGTAGTGTGTTTGGAAATGGCATTCCTGTCTCTCTTCGATCTCACATCATCCATTTGTTGCTTTAACATGTCTTTCAGTCTCTTCTTCGTTTCCCCTATATATACACTTTCGCATTATCTGCACTTCACCTCGTAATTCACCCCTTCCTCTTCTTCCTCTCTCTATTCTTCCATCTTCTTGCTGGCTATACTTAAAACAATGCGTCCTCCCTTCCTGTAAGATCTTATACCCACTTTCCTCAGCCCTTTTTCATATCTTCTCTGTGGCCTCTCCCATTCTTTTTATACCAAGCTATCTCTCTTTTCTATTTCTTCCTTCTCTTCCGGTCCTCTCTCTTATATTCTTTCTTTCTTCTTTTGATGTTGAGTCTGTCTTTCCTTTCATAGCCATTCTCTTCCAGTTTTTCGCACAGGCTATTAATCTTGATTTCTTTTTCTCCTGTCTTTATTCGGTCTCCCATGTTTCTTATAAAATTACTATTTGTTGCGTCACCCACACCCATCACTTCTTTTGTGGCAGAACGCTCCTGCCGAACACTTCTTTTGATACCATGAAGCCACAATTCCCATTCCTCTGTACTTTTTAATCATAATATCGAAGAAATTTAATGTCCCTTCCTCTTTCGTTTCGAGCACAAGGTATATTCCTGCTGTCTCATCTTCTTTATCTTTAACTAGCTTATTTAGCTGTCTCTTCGTTCTCTTCCATATCCCAAAACAATCATCCACATATCTACAAAACAGAATTAACTTATCTCCTCCTTTTATTATCACTTCCTTCTCGCGTTCATTCATAACCATATCCGCCAGCACAGGGCTCAAGCAAGAGTCTATATTCAGACCTTCACTAATCTTGATGATTTTACTTCTCACTCACGATCACATTCCCCTATAATGTTTTTCCCCATTTTCTTTCTCACTATATCCACTACGTGCCCCTTTTTCATGCTCGGGAATATGTTTCTCACATCTTGGCTAAACATTACGGTTTTATCCTCAGTCTCCTTCAGATCTTTTATAAGGCCCACCACCTGCTCACTTTTTTCACTGCTCTGCTTTCTTGTTCTCTCACTAACATTTCAATTACCTTCTTTAACTTCTTGCAATCCAATACTAGTCTCAACTTTTTCTCTTCTCTATGAATCTTGGGAAAGGCTTTTAAACTGGTTAGTCCTCCTGCATTCTTTGTGTACTTTTTATACCCCCTCCTCCCACAATCTTTTATGATATTTTCTCTAATATTGCGTTCCACTTCCATTCCACAAATATTTTCATACGTGTCCCTTTCAGGTCTTCATACTTCTTCCCGTACCAGTATTCCATCACTTGTGGTCCCTCCATTATCTGCCTGTTCCACCACCACATCGTTCCTTGTATTGATCCTTTTCATACCCTCCCTTTCGTTCTGGCTCAAATTCTCTAATCTTCTTTGTTTATCCATTTTTTTCTTCAATAAGCTGCTGTTCTTCTTCTAATCTTATCCCTTTCGGCTTCTTCTCAAATCTGTAGCACCGCTTCCTCAATGTCATATATAATCTCTTCATAGTCCACATTTTTCTCCATCATTTTGAAACCTCGGCCTAATTCAAGAAAGCTTCCTCTTCTTTTGATATTTGAACGTCTCCAATTATTATCACTCTTCTCCCGCTATCTTCACCTTCTTCCTCTTCTCTTCTTTCCGCTCCCCATCCCAGTCTTTATCCTTTTGTCTTCATCTCCAGTTTCACCCATATCTCTAAATTTTTCTTGCCAGCTTCTCATTTCATGGAATGTGAATTCTCTGGTAAAAATGGTGAATCCATCTTCTATGGTTTCTTCCATTCCTGCCAGTTCCTCCTTTATTGTCCTTATTTATTTCTTCCTCTTTCTTATTTCGTTACATATCATTTCTTTTTCCAGTTTCTGTACTACTCACTTCCATCTCCTGGTGCAACAATCCACTTAATTCTTACTTATCTTCAGTTCCTTTGGTGTTGTGCCCTTGTCCAAACACTCCCTTAAGAATCTTTCTTGGTCCTGCTTGTGTATGTCCTTCCTCTTCAAGTCCTTCCAGTCATAGAATTTCCTCATCAGCTTTAGAAAATGTCCAACTGTAATAAAATTAAGCCTTGTTTCCATATTAAAACACTAAGTTGCTGACCAAGGCAGTTTATTAAGATGTAAAAACATTTAACATATAACGTTTCAACCCTGTATCAGGGGGTTCCTCAGACGATGAACTAAACTAAAATGATGAAATAAACACTCAGAAAGATTACATACACATAGCAGGGTGACTAGCCACACAAAAACAAATCATGTTGAAAGTCCTTATCTTGGGCGATTTCTCCAAAGGAATTAAATACACATAGCCTCTTGACAGTTAACTAATTGGTCTACCACACTGACCTACTTCGTCCAAGGTTGAACTTATAAAATTGGTTATTTCGGAGAAATTGGTCGACACGTATCTATGTGGTACAATGCCATGCCAAAGCGATGATATTACAGGTTTTACGTGGGTAAGTATTTAGCAGGGCAAGATTTTTCGAATATTTTTGCTGGGGCTGATAGTATACTTACTGGTCGGTAGTAGAGGAAAAGGTCTAAATAGGGGCCCTGCTTTTTTTTGTCCTTTTTGGAGGAAAAAAATTAATATATCAAGCACCTGAAATATATGCTTAAATGTAGTAGCATGCTAAAATATAGTAGCAATTTCCAGAAAATTGTAAAATGATGTATTTCAAAATTGTGGTCTAAATATGGGCTACTTGTGGAAATATCACAAAACTAAATTAAAATAAAAAACAGTCATTTATTGCTAAAACATTATAAAATTCACATTTATGAATAATCTGTTGTTTTGAAAATCACGCGAAATGGTAAAAATCGAAATTAAGAAAAACATAAAAATATTTGTTGAAAATGTGATCTCAGCATTAGACCTCATGTCATAGACCATATTTAGACAATCACTCTATTTGTCTTCTTCAATTTATTTTTGCTCTCTGTGGTACATACTTCACAAACAAATCATGGCATTATAAAAGCCCACATTTGTTTTATGTACCGCTAATATCATAATCTATACAAAGCAGATGAGAATTCAGATATCGCTGAGTTAAAACGTACCTGCAAAAAGTTTTCGGAGATCGCAATTCTATAACAGCGTCCAATGCCGAAACTAACCACCACTTTCTCTTGCGAATATTCGCCGCAACCTTTGTCCTTGACAGATAACCAGTTCTTATAGCCTCTGGCAGGCTGCAGCACCCGGAGGCGCTGATAACTCCAAAACCCATATTTAAACCTTCGCCCATATTTAGACCTTCTCCTCTAGTGTACGTCATTAGTGTTATTGGTTTTCGGAAGGGAAGTGGACAAGTTGCCATGGCTATCCATTTTTCAAAAAATTTGTGTCTTGCAAAAATTATATTGAAAATGTGATATGTATACTATATAATGGGTATTTCAATATATCACTGCAACCTTTAACTACATAGAGCGGTACGTTGTCCAGTCCGGCTGATTTCTTAGGTTTTAAGTTTTTGATTGCTTTTTTTGACTACAATTTATAATATATTAGGTGCTAAATGTAGCAAGAACACCGATTGTACATACTTTTGAGAATCCAACTATATCAGGATTTTTCTATGTAAGTATATTTTTATTGATTACTAAACTTTAACAGACTAATCAGGAAGACGGCAAATTCACTAAACATAGTACTATAGTGTAGGTGATTGCATGAAAATTAGAAATTATAACAATCACAAGATTTCGCTTTTTGCTTTTGTGACTAATCGCGATGCTGAGGATGAATGGAAGAACAAACATCTTAAGCACTGGATATATTTTACCACTACAGACGTCTATCTAGAAACACTAGAGTACTGTTAGCTTTCAAAATTGAGGTTACTTGATACTGTTTCTTAAATATTTTGTGTTTGGCACGCTTACCAAGTTACACTTATATCCATTTCAGGACAAATATTGCTAAATTCTCAAATTTAATGTGCAGGAACCAACTACCAGCTAATTTTAATAACATGTTATTTGACTATAGCACAAGCACCAAAGAAATAAGTATATTTTATTTATAACTTGACAAAGGTACTAGGAATTAATCGACCAAGTTAGGTAAAAAGAGTATGTTCTAAAAAATATCTTGGTACTTCCTTTAATTGTTATGTTTTTTGTGTTATTTAGTCACTTTTTAAGCTCTATAAATGATTAAGAATTAATTATATTAGTAATATAACAACTGGTTTACACTACCTGGCATCCTTTTGATAACGAATAAAAGGAAAAAACCTTTCAATATTTCTTATTATATTATGCTTATTTTGAAGAACCAAAGTAATTTATTTTACAGTTTAACTTAATTTTTAAGACTTAATACTAATTTAGATGTCCAAGTTAGGTTATTTAGAATCTATGAAGAACTATAAAGTTGATATTTCTGCTATCAGATGAATTAAGAACCATATTTTACAAACAAAAGTTATTGATTACATTTTATTTACTTCAATCAGACTAATATTTTACAGTAATTGAATCATTCAGCCCTAGTCAATACTTTACTGCATCAGAAAGTTTGTTATTAAGCTAATAAGTATGCTATTTTAGGCTATTCTAAGGCAAACTTTGTTTAATTTACTGCTTATAATGCAAAGTTTTGCACAAATTCAATATATTTACTACCTTCAAACCAAACAATTTTACATATTTAGGGCATTTAATTTATATTTCTTGTAATTAACTTATGTTTCTTATAAATAACAAATTAAACTATTTACTTTGACATGTTAAAAACCATATATTTTTACTATGTCCTATTCTATCAGGTTCTATATTGCTGTTTTTTTTTTCAATTTACGTAAGAGCACACACTGGTAAATACTCACATATTCTCTTTTTTACACACACACTTACACACTTATAGGAACATACATGTGACTTTTTTCAATAGTCAAACTATGAAGTTTGCACCGTCGCTATTCAAACAAGGGCAGGCAATGTAGTATTTATGAGTATTAGTAATCCCAAAGTGCTGTTTTTGGTGTCCAAGTTCAGATGAGAACTCAGCTGAGAGACTGCTATGTGCCTTTTTCGTGGGATTGCATGTAAACTGTATGCATATTGAGCACTATTGAGTGTGCATGCTTCCAAGTTTTGCTGTTATTTTCCTATAATTCTGTGAGACTGTAGAGAGTTCTCCCTTTTCAAGCAGTGTTCTTCCATTGATTGGATACCTTTTGTGAACTTAGCAGTTTTTTATGTTATGAAGCAGATTGTTGTAGAATATTTTACATGGTCTTTTGAAATATTGAGTGTCTGCTGTAATGGCAGTAATTATCTTCCCTTCTTGGGTTGTTGTTCTTGTGTTGGTATCCTATTTTCGGTCAACTTGCAGTACTTAGAATAATCGCTATTGACTTATTGATCTATGAAGGAAGGGAGAAGAGAATGCTAGTGAGAATATGGAAGGAAGCCAAGGAAATAGAGAAGATAGGTGAAGAAGACACAATGAACTGGAATGGGGGACTAAAGTTAAACAAAGAATGGAAGAAGGTATTAGAAAGAGTGGAAAGGACAAGAGAGAAAGAGAAGAGGAGAAGGAAGAAAAATGAAGGAAAAAGAGCGTGAGATAACAAGTCCAACCACATTCTATATGCAAGTATTTGTGTTTAGCCTTTTAGGTGAAAGTACAGTTGGCAAGTGAAAGCCACCTGGTAGAAAGTTCCAAACAACTTTCTAAATAGTCTGGAGCCAGTAATGTTTGGGTGTATATACGAGGTGTACACCAAAAGCACGTGCCGTTTCGTTCTAATTTTCAAGAAAAATGAAATACAATGAAATAACCTGTGTTTATTTTTCAACAAACTCTATCTCTTTATTGATACATAGTTGCCATCTCTCAGTCCATTTTGTGTAGCATGTGGCATAGTCATATTTGGAGGTATATTTTAGATACTGGAAAACAGCACTTCCCAGGGATGATCTATTGGCAAAATGGCGTCCACGAAGAGAATTCTTGAGGTTTGGGAAAAACCAGAAGTCACTCGGGGCTAAATCTGGTGAGTATGGTGGATGTGTCAGAAGTTCAATACCGTGGTCAGCCAAGAATGAGGTCACAACATTAGCACGATGTGGCGGTGCATTTTCCATGTGGAGAATGAAATTGCCATTAGCCATTTGTGGTAGTTTCATATTCAATTTCGGCAAAAATGCTGTAGCCAAAAGTTTACGAAAATACTCGCCCGTAATTGTATGACCTTTGGGAAGTGGATGAGATAATATCACTTCCTGGGAATCCCAGAAGATTGCGTATAGCACTTTGTCATTTGATGCAACCTGACGAAATTTTTTGGGGGGTGGTGAATCCGTGTGTTTCCACTGCATCGACTGTCTTTTTGTTTCTGGATTGATTAATGGAATTTGTGTTTCTTCCATTGTCACAATACTGTCCAAAAAATTGTGTCCCTCCCTTCTGAATCGTGTCAAATTTGCAATTACCCGTTGCTCTTCAAGTGGAAATTCCATTTCCCCAGGCAGTATCAGAAACACGTCATACTCCTTCAGGCACTGTCACTCAACTACTGCCACCTAGCACACAAAACTGACACTGCTTGAAGACGAAGGATGGAAGTCTCCGATGCCATAGTTATTTCCTTGAAAAGAGAAGAAATGTTGACTTCAGAACAAAACGGCACGTACTTTTGATGTGCACCACGTATAATGCCCTGTTTTTGTATCTTGTTACTTTTGTACTTGGTACAGAGTCTGAAGAAGACCTTGCTAGAAGGTTGAAACGTTACGTTTAGTTTATTTTTTTAATAAAATAAATTACTGCCTTGGTAAGCATATTTAGTTTTCCCATTCCTTGTTTGCATTTTATGTGGTGATGTGATTTTGCTTTGAGATTTTTAATAATTTCTCGCTTGTACCAACATTGGTCATATTTTTTTTACACAGGAGCAAGAGCATGGAACACATTCATTAAAATGCTTTTGATGATTTATAAAATTTATCAATGGCAATATCTACGTCTTCGCATTCTTTCAGTTGGTCCCAGTCAGCTAATTCGAGTTTCCTATACATATTTAAAAAATTTGTTTTGTTCAAATTATATCGCTTGATGTTTAGACTTAAAGCTTTATGTTTAGGCACGTTTTGTGTTAAAGTTATTCCTAGAGCGGGATGATTTTTATCTTCATTTACCAGAGGCCCTTGGTGAAATAATTTTGTATTTGCAATATTTGTTAAAACTAGGTCGAGCGTTCTACTATTGGCATTCTGTATGGAATTTCTGCTTCGCAGGTCGTTTAAATCGAGGAAATATTTCAATTCGCGACACCTAATGCGAGCAAGTCAGTGTTGGAATTTTTAATTTAGGGGATTGTGAAATCATCGGCAATGACCAACGGGTGCTAGCAATTAGCAATGCATGATAAAATGTATAATCTTTACAGGGTTATTGTTATCCTGGTTTGGATGAATATAACATTCTTTCCTATTTATTTGCCATGACAATCTCTAAAACAACTATTTTTCTTTTTAAAACATTGTCCATCACATTGTGAACCCTGTATCCTTCATTACCATGAACAATCCCCCATTGTACAGTGTCTCTCAAAAGTTTTAGGACAACGACATTTTAAACTAGGCAACCCAAATTACGTGAGGCGCTGGTGGGTTGAGTGTAGAGTTAAGCTCAATTTGAGGGTTGCTATATGCACAATAGATATTTATGAAATACGCGAAAGGAAAAAAACAAGTACTATTATATAAAACTCTAAAGAAAATATCAGTATTACATTTGTCGCAAATAGGAAATACTTTCTGAAAGAAAGAAAATCGATTCTCTAGTATTTCATCGCTGAGGAGTCTGCACAAAGGAAGAGATTAGAGGAAACGAAGAGGGACAACAAATGAGAGGAGAAAAGAGAGAGCGAGAGGGAAAGAGGAAAAGTAAGGGAGGGAAGAAAAGGTAAGACAGATGTGGATAGGAGAAGTAATGAGGAGAAAAAGGGAAAATATGCGAGGAAAGATGAGGAAAATGGAGCAAAGTTGAGAAGAGAGGAAGGAAAGAGAGGAGAGGAGATGAGAGGAGTGGAGAAGAATGGGATGGTGACAAGAGGCGAGAACAGGAGAGAAGGCGATGTGACATATAAGCAGAGAAGAATAATTGGAGAGAAGAAGGAGAAGGAGAGGAGAAGGAGAGAAGAGAAAGGGGGCGAGAGGAGAGATGAGGTATTTGTAGAAATAAATCATCTCAGCGTCAAGAATTGATGCATTGATCAAAATATCGACATGAAACATTCAATAATATTTTAAAATGAATTGGAGAATGTATTAGAACGGTGCAAATTGCCTTTTGGCTGAGTTCAGAAGGATATAAAATCCGCAGTGTAAGATATTTGATTCTACCTGCGATTATACCACTAAAAACATGAATGTAATTTTCATATTTATAAGAATTGTCCAATTTTTCTCCACTTCTCGGTTCGTTGAAATGGATCTTTTGTCGTTTAAAATTTATCCTTACCCATCGTTAATTCCAAACAGAATCATTCCGTTTCACACTGCTTGGACAATGAACACAGTGGGATGTGTCTAAAACTTACGAAAATTTACTGCCACCGGAGGGCTTTGAACTTACGACCATCATTGACAAGCTACAACGGTAAGCACTACCCTACAAACTTTCATTCTTGAGAATAGCTAGGAGGAGCTGACCAGTGTGAAATGTAGATGCAACTCTCCTCCTACATGTAATGTGCAAAGAATACTTGTTCGTAACAAAGAAAATGAAGGTAGTACGAATCGGTGCAAACATTTAATGGAGAATTGCACATGATAAAAACTTTTCATTCGACATTTGCGAAGGTATACCGTACTTGCATTAAAACGGAGTAGGTAAAGGGGTAAAATTAGTATGTCCTAAATTACCACAAATATAAATAGTTATTTCATTAATATTTGTCAATGTCTTTGAAGCAGTACACAATTATCGTTAGAGTATTATACGATCTTATACGTAGAATTTTCCCTTTGAACATGTGTCAATTCATTTATTTGTTTAATTTTTTTAGTAAAATCCAGATGCAGAATAATGTAGTCACTCTACACTGCTATTACAAATAATGTTACAATGCTCTCGTTTAATAAAAGGAGAATAAAAAAAATCGTAAGGAGACTCGAACCTGGGACCGCTACATGCCCTGTCGAGAACTCTAAACACTACACCACGCCTTTACCTTCCATTCAAACAACAATTTTTATATATTCAGTAACTCCGATATTGTAAATGTCGGATATTCATATAGTTGATCTTTTACTTTAATTTTGAATTGCTCTTCTTGTATTAGGAGCTATCATAGAGAAACAAATTTCGAAGTGATGAAGAAAAATAAGAATATTGATAGCTGTTGTGAAAATGCGAGATATTTCTTCTAACTTATTATTGTGATTAGACATATTTTTTGGGTTTTCTTTTTAGATCTATGACGAAGAATTTAAAGACCTCCAGCAGACATGGATATGAATTGGTGACTATGATACATTGATTTCGAGACAGGAGCTATTGAAGCAATCAAACATGACTATCCAAGATCTAAAGTACAACGTTATTTTTTTTTTTCATTTTTCACAAACTCTGTAGAGGAAGGTACAGAACGTTGGTTTTACCGGTATGTACAAATCCAATCAGGAAGTTCGGAACTCCATCACGGTGTGTGCTACCTTAGCATTCTTAAGGCCAACGGAAGTGGAAGAAGGATGGATTCATATCCACAGTCAGGCAGAAGAAAATGAAAAATTGACTGAATTCTTCTACTACTTTGTGGACCAGTGGTTGGAAATTCCACAGGTTTAAATTTACATGTGGAACTGCCACCAAAGGAGACACAGGAGAAATAACGCGGTTGAAGGGTGGAACCACTGATTAAACTCAGTCGTTGATAAACCACACTCCCGAGTGAAAGATTTAATTATGTATTGGAAGAAAGAAGCAGAACATTCAGATGCTAAGATTGTAAGAATGGAACTGGATTTAAAAGGGGGTGAAAAGGAAGAAGAAATATTTCTCAACAGACAACAGAATTTTATAAACCACTGAAGCAATGGAGCAGTCAGGAGACATAGCGAAATTTTTAAGAAGTGTCTATTTTTTTATCGAAATGGAGTAAAAAAACTTGTAATTATAGTTTATTTTAAGATGTTGTCTACATTTATATCAACTAACTGACAAAGCGACATCTGCTAAAATTGAACTATATAAATATATCAAGTATTTTGTGTAACACATTGTAGATGACAAAGTGCAAGCTGCAATTTAATTTTGGGAATAGGCCTTACATTTTTATTAAATTTAAGGCCGAGTGCGGTAATTTCATGGAGCTATTAGGCATTTAAAATTTCTAAACTAACTTAAAGTATCCATGGATTATCCGTGCGGGTCCATTGCGTCCGTGGGCCACTTATGACCTCCTGTCGTGCATGCCGAGTGCGAGGTTACACGGCATTTCCATATCTATTTTCATAGAGGTGCCAATTAAAGAGGGCACGCAGTCCTGGCTGGCGCTAACAATGGATCTTATCGCGCTGTAAACCTAAGCAATGAACAATAGGTTTTAAGATGGTAGCCCTCGGACGAAACGCTCTTCGGTCAGGTAACCGTAAGCTGCCTGTTCCTGGAATTCGGGCGAAACGTAACCCGCAAAAAATGTTATTAGGAAGAAAAGCGACGCCACGGTCCATTTTGTCAACACCTCCCATTAAAGCGTTCTATACTCCATTGTTATCCATGTTGTGTCGATAAATGTCTGACTGTCATTAAGTTCTCGTGGCAATTACATCACGTCAGAATTTAACATATTTCGAGGCTGCAATAGAGGAGAAAATATATGTAATTCCTTACCTTCATAAATGGTAAAGTATAACAGCTAATGAAAATTAGAAAGAGATATAAATAATATTCACAAACGCCACGTCTCTCCCCCCTCGCACACACGCCAACCCCCCGCCACACACGCCTGCATACGCACGCACGCATACAAAACGCATGCATACAGTGACTTGCCCAAGACTTTCATAGAAGAAACTTTTGAATCAAAAGAGAGTTATAACGCCTAGCACCAATCCCTGGGTACGTCACAACATAAATTTGGATAAAAAATAACTTAAAATATACAAAAAAGCACTGAAAACCTTAAGTTGTGTACATTTACGTGTACCAAATATCTTGTAACAATATTCGCTCACAAACTCTTTGCCTTATTATTTTGACACACAACTCATAATTTTAGCAAATAAGAACAACCTATTTAAAAAATATCTAACTGACCTAAAAGACATGCATTTCACAAAATCGTTTGTGGACACATTAAATTGAACATTAAAAAATATTAGTCACGTCCTATATCTGTAAAAAATATTTCCTATTCATAATAACAAATAAAAGTTTACTCACTTACGTGGAAGAATGACCTGATCTTGACACAAATCAGGAATGACGTCATCAAGCCTCCAATTATGTTAGTTTTACAACGCCACCAGCGGCAATATCGAAAAACAACGTGTTGTCAACTGCCCGATTGTTGATTGAAAGGAGTCGACTCAACGGAAATCTTCTGAGCACGTTCTAACATTGACTTGGCAAATGACGACACGGTGTGCGAAAGGAATAAGGAGTTTTGGGAAATCGTCGTTCATTTTTTTTTGTTTTATTGTTTCTTTTGATAAGAAGTATAGTTTCAAGAAAGTGGAAGATAAGAGGTTTGAAATTGTTGGTCGTTAATGGAAGGAACTTCACAGTTGAAGAAGGTAAGGGAAACGTTATGAAATTCTTGGAATTGATGAGTGATATTTTAAAACTGGGTAGAGGTTTAATTGTTTCGGATTGAGACATGTCTGAACATGTTTGAGAGAACATGGTGGTAGCCTTCTCAGATTTGTGTGAGTTTGAAATATGTTTAACGGAAAACGTGACGTAGGAGAAAAGAAGGTAAAAGATGTAAAAGAGAATAGGATCATGCAAGTTTTGTTGTGTGCGGTACCTTATGTTTACAGAAATTGGCACACTCGTTTGAGTTCAAGTCTAGCTTCGTAGACGATTGTGTCTGCCGGTACAGCCCAAGTAAAGTTTGGAAAGCAGCACAACCCTGCAGTGTTGCTTACTATCAAACATGGAAAATGTGCTGTCGTAATTCCTGAAAAAAAAATGCAAAAAAAATAATCGGAAAAAGGGTTTTACTAGCCCGAGAGAATGCTAGAAGACTCTGTGACAGTGTGCAAAATATGTTTTGAGAACGCATGCAGTGTAGTAATTCTTCCGCGTAGACGTCTTGCTGCCTCGGCATCTTGTGCTTCTCAATTTAACAAGTTTGCCGTATGCCGGGGCCCCATTGAAGATACATTGACTGTTTTCACCCGTTGAACGAAAATGTTTGTTTGTGCTTTGGACGTTCAAGGTCTTCGAGGAGCAGAAGGAGAATTTTTGTGGATAGAAATGGGAATTTTGAAATTTCTTTTGACAATGCATTTTATAACAGATGTACCAATTACCCGATGTACGAATTACTATTACCATCGGTCTTTCTACGCATTCCCCCAAGATTTCATTTTTCTTTTCTCTGAGAAAAGACAGCTGCCTCAAGAAACCAGCATTCTTTACCATGAAGCCCCGCATATATCACTGCTCCTACTTCGAGATAAAGGAGCCAGTGTGTCTTGCAATAAACTCTCATATCCATCCCGTCCACATTCGGCTCACGTCAACATAAATTCAAGCTCAGCCTGATGGCTGAAATTTAGAGATGGAGCTAATCACGGAACTTCAGGCATTTTAAAATTGGAAACCCCCAAGGAAGACTTTCACCCTCGTCCCAAACAAGTAACCTCTGTTCTCTAGGGAGTTCGCAGATGGCCAGGCTCAGAAGCGAGACAATTGCTCTACACATTGCAGTCTCGATGAGACGTCATAACTTCCACGATCGCGCCCGCCAGTCTGTGTCAGTGACAGTGAAGTGACAAGGGTAAATAGTACGGAATCTTGAACTACAACCCTGTCCGAAAATATCTCTTCGCCTCAGTGAAGTTTTGGCAGCCACGGAAGGCATAACTTTAACGAAGTGTCCCAGTTGTGAGCAATAGAAATTGAGTTGTGAGCAATAAAAAATAAATAGAACAAGATACTTTTCATTCTCGAGATCAACCCTCAAACAAGGTGCTATGTGTTTTTGTGCTACGCGATTATCACCCTTCAGTGAAAGCATTATCAGCCTTCGGTGCAGACATGACCACGTGTGGGCGGAGTTAAAAGTTCGACGGCCAATAGAGTGAAGTACAATTCTTCCGGGAACTATAGAAAAAGATGAAGTAAGGACTTAGCAGACACAGTTCGATAGACACAGTGCAACATACACAGTTTAGAACATTCACAGTTAGAACATTCACTGTTTAGATATACAATGCAAGATTCACGATTCGACTTTTGAGATTAAGACTTTCTTTTCATCACCTTCGGATTAGCTTTGAAATTTCAACCTTAATATTTTTTAAACTTGTTACTAAATGAAACACAAGTAAAAACTAGTGCTTACATGCAACGTCGACCATCAGCGGTCTGCGCTGCTATATTGTTTTGACCCGGTACATCATGGGTCTGGGTTAGTGTTTTGTCTATAATGGTGCTTGTGTAGGCGAGCGACAAGGTGTTGTAAGTATGTAACCGTAATGCATTAAATATTATGTCATAACATGTTTCAGTGTTCAGTGTCTTGATTTTTTATTTCTGATTCCTACTTGTAGTGATAATTTTGGCTCGTAAATGAAGACCAATGCATGGGGAACAAATGCGTCTCAATTCATTGGCCGAATACTTGGACCGTAGGCACGATGAATAATCCCGTGTCATAATTAAGTTGGTACATTTAAATGTCTATTACATGAATGAACATCCATGCCTAATAATTAACGTAAGACCGAATTCGAACCGCTAAACGCCCCCCTCATTCTTTTTGTTATTAACATAAATGGCTTTTCCCGAACAGGGACTTGTTTACAAGCCAAATTTAATGTACCGTTTCTAAATATTCTAAATTTGCCCCAAATTTTATAAATTTCATAAAGAAATCAGGACACTGCAATAGTTTATTTTTGCATCCCACGCGAGTGCAGTAACCTCCGCTAAAACTAACAACAAACACTTGTTTGATATTTTTTCTCTCTTTTGTTAATATTTGAATGCCAATAACCAGAAAAATGGCAACCTCAATGGAAGAGCTCAGGGATTCCATGAATGAAGTGTTAAAAGCAATAGGGCAATTAAACCTAAGAATAGAATCCACCAATGAAAAGATAGATGCAAGTAATGCAAGTTTAAGTCAAAGAATAGACTCATTAAAAAGGGGAAATGAGGAATTGGGAAACATAATAGAGAAATACAGGGAGGACATTAATGCTCGGACAGAGGCACAGATAAAGAAATGTGAAGAAACAAGAGGGAAATAGACCAGTTAGAGAAAAGAGTAGAGAAGTCAGAGGGAGAACATAGAGAGCTAATTGTTAGTGAGGTACAGCAAGCAGAGGGTAGACTTAACAGGGAGGCTCTTAGCTACATGTACTCATTAAGGGATGCCAGGGAACATGAGTTCAATACTTATAAAATTAGCTTTGAAGCCAGAAGTAAAAAAGAGCTAGAAGTGATTAAACGCAGAGTAACTGGCATTGAAGAGCTTAATAAGGATGAGAGTGATCAAGTGAATGCTAGGCTGGGTGAGCTAGAAAAGGGAAATGCGAATATACTGAATAAATTGCAGAGCAGATTAGATAAAGTTGAGAACCTGTCTAAAAATGTAAAGGGAAAGATAGATAATAGTGGGGAAATTGCCAAGTTAAAACGGGCTATTGAAGACCTAGAGAAAAAATATGAGAGCAACCCGGGGGAGATTAGCCAGCTAAAGATAGAAAAGGGAAAAAAGGCAGTTAAGCCTAAGGTTCTGTCCCAAAGCACCCCTTGTGCTTCCTCGGACTCTGACAGTGACTCCGGGGTAGAGCACAAGCCAAAGCCAAGGAAAAGGACTACCATAAGGTTTGGGGACCTTGAAAAACTCATCAAATTCAGTGCTGCAAGACCTGAGTACCTAGCCTCTCAGTTCCTTGCAGACATTGAAGAGTCCTTTTGCTTGCTGGGTGTGCAGGAGGAGCATATTCTATGCTACCTGCCAAAGTTGCTAACTGGGGTAACAAAAAACTGGTACCTACAAGTAAAGGGGAACTTCGATACATATTCAGGGTTCAAGGCATTGTTTCTGTCCACGTATCAATCAGGTACGTGGAAGTCAACGTACCTAGCTAAGGTAATGAACAGTAGGTACACTGACCATAGCAAGGGCTCCATGCTTTCTTATTTTTGGCAACAAGTCAACTTACTTAATAACATACAAACTGGCATGGCGGACCAGCAAAAAACAGTCATTATAGCCAACCAGCTCCCCAACAAGGTTAAAGAAGCTCTCTTAATCCACCCCTATATTAGCCTAGAGATGGCAGCAGAGATTGTGGCCAGGTTGTACATAGTGTCCCAATCCAGCCAAAGGGAGGATCAAAGGAGGTTCCAACCCCGGTACCCCCAAGATAGGCAAGACAACTTTCAGGCTAGGTAGGTCAGGGTATGAAGATCTAGGTTCGAACCCAGTCTCCCACGAGGATCTGAAAATACCTTCCGTCGGGGTAGCACTTGGAATAGCAACCCGCGACGAAACAGTTCATACAGGGGCAGGTCAAACTCCTACTCCGATAATCGTAACGGGGGAGGTAGTAGTTTAAACTACCGTAACGGGAGAGGAAACTCCCCGGTACGTAGAAACAACAATCAGGCTAGTCAGGGTCGGGGTCCCACTTATGCACAAGTGATGGCTGCGGATCGAACCCGAACACCTGAACAAGACCCCAGCTTAAATCCAAACAGCCCTCTATTTAGGACTGGTAACCAGCCTACCAGATCTTTAAATGCTTAGGCTCCCCTCTTACAGAAGGTAGGCAAGGGGGAAGCTCAATTGATACTGATGACAGGGAAACACAGATAAAACAACTGGTGAATGATGACAATAAGTATGGAATTTGTAGGGTTGATTTAAATTTTTATGAGGATTTTGAAGATAATGTGGAATATTATAGTACAAAAAACTTTTCATTGCCAGTAAATATCAGGAACAAAGTAAAATGTAGTTCATTTGTTAATGAAGCTTCAATAATAAAGAATATAAGGCCCTTGTAGACTCGGGAGCAGAAATTTCTGTAATGGCTGAGGGTGTTTGGAGAGAAATAACAAGTGAAATTTCAAGACCTACCTTGCTTAATACTGATAATATAATGCTGATAGATTACAGTGGGAAAAGGAGTCAAAAATCATATCATAACATGTTTCAGTGTTCAGTGTCTTGATTTTTGATTTCTGATTCCTACTTGTAGTGATAATTTTGGCTCGTAAATGAAGACCAATGCATTGGGAACAAATGGGTAAAGTAGTAACCGTACAATTTTTAATAGTCAGAGAATTACCAGCAAGAATTTTGATTGGGTTATATCTACTTTTTGCACTAGAGGCTACGCAAGACCTGAAGGAAAGAGAGTTGTTGCTAAACACTGAACAAGGAAGTAAAGTAGCACCATTGTTACCCCTACCACTTGCTGAAGGCACTCAGGATTTAGATAATCGTTGTAACCAGGTACACAAGCAACCTAGGTATATAGTACCAGTTGGGAATACTCATTGTAATACACGGGCCATATCCCAAGAACTTTTTCAAAAAGCACAAGGTGCAGAAATTCTAAATCCTACAGAAAAGGATATACTTTTGGATACGTTGTTAGAATTTAATGATCTTTTTGATGATAAGCCTGGGTGTTGCAATAAGTATGTGCATAAAATAGATGTAGATACCGCAGAACCTTTGGTAGCGAAGACTTATCCCATACCATATAACTATAAATCTCAATTCAGGGAACACTTAGAGAAACTTTTAGAGTGGGATATAATAGAATTTAGTGAATCTTGTCACCTCAACCCCCTGGTGGAAATACCGAAATCTAATGGATCGCTACGCATTTGCACTGACATGCGTAATGTTAACTTGCACCAAGAATTTATTCAAACAAACCCTATTAGGATAGATGAGGCTTTGCAAGGTTTTCAAGGCAAGAAATACATAACCATCATAGATATGTTTTCATGTTTTTACCAGATTTTAATTACAGAAGAGTCAAAACCACTTACAGCGTTCAGTTTCGATGGTAAACTATACCAGTATAAAAGGTTAGTTTTTGGTTCTTCGAATGGAGTGCAAGCTTTTACTGAAGCTATGAATAGAACACTGGGGGAAACACTTTTAGATAAAGTAATGATCCATGTAGATGATTTGTGTATTAGGACTGAGACTTTCGAAGAACACATAGAGCTCTGAAGAGAAGTATTTTCAAAGATCAGGGCTGCTAACATGACCATCAAACTGAAGAAAAATTTCTTTTGCAAGGAAAAAATAAACTATTTAAGCCATACAATTGATCAGAAATGGATTCACATAAATCAGGATAGGATACAGTCAATAATTGAACTTCCTAGACCTAAAACTAGGAAACAACTACAGAAAATTTTAGGTGCTTTTGGCTGGTTGAGAAAATTCATTCCCAGTTATTCAGAAATTTGTGAACCACTAACTGACTTGCTTAAGAAAGACAAAAAGTGGGAGTGGGGTAGAAAAGAAGAAAATAGTTTCTTATCTATGAAGGATGCCATAGCCAGGGATTCTACATTACACCAGCCTGACATGCAAAAGGAATTTTTCATACAGACAGATGCGAGTGGAATTGGCATAGGGGGATGGATATCTATTTCAAATTGATAACGGGGATCCTCGTGTCATCTATTATGTAAGTAGAACATTGAGACCATATGAGGAAAAGTACACTATTACTGAACTAGAGTGTTTGAGTATAATCTTTTGCATCTCTAAATTTAGACAATATGTAGCTGGTACTAAATTTACAGTCATTTGCGACCACCATGCTTTGCAGTGGCTAAACAGCTCAAAAAACTGGAATGCTAGGCTAACCAGGTGGTCTTTACAGTTGCAAGCCTACCAGTTTCAAGTACATTACTGCAAGGGCAAAGAAAATGATCTGGTAGATCTGTTAAGCAGAACTTTTGAAAATAAAGAAACTGAAAACTTACATGTAAATGCCACACGTGAACCGTTCCGTAATGAGATACTTGACTTTTCCGTTGACTTCGTAGCTGCAGAGCAACGGAAAGACCCCATACTTCTTCCTATCATACAGTTTTTGGATAGTACGCACACAGAAAATTCAACCAGGTCTAGAAATTGGTTTTAAGTTTTACAAAATTTTGCCAAATAACTTGCTACTTACTAGGGATTATCATGTTTTGAATGAATGGAATCTCTGCATACCAGAATCATTTGTAACAGTAGTTCTTAGAGCTTACCATGACAATTTAGAACATTTTGGGGTAGATAAAATGATGAGAAGGATTTTACAACTGTATAATTGGAGAAATATGAGGAAAGATGTCAGATCTTATGTTGCAGACTGCATTATATGTCAAAGTACACACATCCACTCAGACAAACGCTGTTAATGCACAGTATGGAAGGTAGAGATATTGTTTTGTTCATAGATATTCAGGGGCCATTACCAAGGGGTAGGAGAAGTGAAAGGTTCTTACTAACTATTCAAAATGCAAAAACTAGGTTTCTAACCGCATACACATTACGTAACAGTACTACCGACAGCATACTACGGAAGCTAATTGATGTCTATTTTTTACGTTTCGGGATCCCTAATTTAATAGTAAGTTACAATGGAGTCCAGTTCAAGGCAAATAAATATGTACAGTCATTAGCCTTTCTAGGCATAAAGATTGCTTACACCCCGGTATACAAACCGAGCAGTAATCTAGTAGAGAGAGTAGTATAAAAGTATATAGGATAAACTCAACTTATAAGTGTAGAAAAGGAGAGGCTATTTGATTGAACAGCCCGATTTGCCTACGCTTAAAACAATGCCAAGAGGGGCTTATACCCCAATTCTTCAAGTGTGATATGCTCTTAATTTTAAGAAATTCTGAATTCTAGTGTAGAAAAGGAGAAGGCTCCTCAGACAGATTTGCCTACACTTAAGACAATGCCAAGAGGGGCTTATACCCCAATTCTTCAAGTGTGATATGCTCTTAATTTTAAGAAATTCTGAATTCTAGTGTAGAAATGGTGAGCCCCCCCCCCTCAGATTGATTCTAGAGTGGGCGACGCAAACCCAGAAGCCTCTCGATTACTAAACCAAAAATACTTATATAAAACTCATAGCTCCTGGGTTCTGAGATCCAGTAGAGTGTGGTGCATAGCCCCATGGTTTTTATTGCCTTGCAATCAGGAGGCCTCTGGGTTTGAGTCCTCATAAAATGTGAAGCCTCCCCTGATGGCAAAATGCTAATATTGTTGCCTTGTAAACAAGAGGCTCGGGTTTGAGTCCTGATAAAATGTGTAAGATTGAAATACATGTGGCAAAATAATATGTCCACACGTGAGATTTTGAGAATAATTATTGCTAGTTGATATACAACTCCCAGATCTGAAACCTGGTAAAAAGTGTTATACAACAGCATAAAAAAGCAAAATTATTTTATATTGGGGATCACCAGAGCCTAGTTATTGCTGTTATAATTGTTTTGGCATATTGTCCATAGTTTTGATCAATTCCATTGCTCGGGGTAAGCAATTATTTAGCTCGGAAATGCATGAATTGATATTAATCTATCAAAAGACTAATGTTTTGCTTGCATGCCTTGCCGGCACGCAAGAGATATAATCTACACAGCTAGAAGGGAGCATTAATGATTTTTCTGTGCGATTCACTGAAGGGGCCATTAATCTTTCTGTGCGACAGGGGAAAAAGTGTAACAAAGATCATTGAGATAAAGATACAAATTTTCTGACACAGTAGCAATGAACTGCCTTGCATGCAAAACCAATTCTAGTTTTGCATTATTCTGATAATAAGAGCATAGGCAAGGCTTAGAGAATAATTTATTGTGCAGTTCAAAATCCAATTTTGTCTGTATCAGCCTCTGGGTCTTAGAACCCAGTAAAATGTGGATATATTCTATATGGAGAAGTGTCAATATTGCTGCCTTATAATCAGGGGCTCTGGGTTTGAGTCCTGATAAAATGTGTAAGATTGAAATACATACAACAAAATAATATGCCCACACATGAGATATTCACTGCTAGCTGATATACAGTTGAGGTTTGAAACCTGCCAAAATGTGTTGTACAACAACATAATAAAACAAATATCTTCTAGAATTGCTCTGTGACTCTCTCATTTCTTATATCATAAACATATGATTTTTCACCTATGAGAATAACACTACATATTGTGTCATCAGGGAGTGCATCGTGAAATTCACAGATAATTTTAATGTTTGTCCTGTCATTAACCACAACTTGTTTCCTTTTTGAAGTGTTGATGACAAACATGGTTCTCTGTGCTTTGAATTCATCTGGTGTGTAATACATGTCAGTATTGCCAGTAGTGACCCTTTTGAAGGATGAAAATGCTTCATATAATTTGAGGAAATCATCCTTGGACATGTCTAAATTATAATTTTCTCTAGGAAAGACCTCATTTCTGCCATTTTTAAGATAGAGAATGAATTTGTAGCATCAAACTCATAATATGTACCAGTTGCGGGCTTCTGTACACATTGATATGTATAAAATTGTAGAGGAACCTGTGGATTTTTTAATATATCAGCTTTGTATTTAAGAGCATAACTGGCTTCATATTCAACAACAGGGATTCTTAGCTCCATAGTCTGAATAATACATTTGCCCTCATCAGGTAGGGTATTAGGCAGAGCTTCCACTGTAGAGTTTAATGCACTATACCTCATCAAAGCATTATTATCATTTGCAGCTCTTCTAAATGTGATTCTTATACCACCCTTCCACATAATATCTTTGTAATCTGAGAAGAATCCTGGCAACAGGCGCATAGGGAACAGCACTGTGTGGTTTTTAGATAATATCTTATCACCAGCCTCAAATCCACCTATTTTGTAGTAAGAAGCCTCGGTTTTGGATAATTTTAGTGTGGCCAAAGCTGTGGAGGTAATGCCGGGATAATCCACTCTGTTTATAACAACACCATGTTTTCTGACCTCAATTTCAGAGAATAGATGTGCCACAAAATTGTCCACCAATCTTATATTTGAATTTGCCGGATAATCTGTACCATCGAGCTTTACAACATCAAATTTGATGTATAGATCTGCTCTGTGAGGGTGTATAAATCCATCCCCTACATCAAGATCAACCTCAATCTCTGTGTTGGGTTGATTTAAATTTGCAAATGTCCTCCTGTTTGGGGGGAATGATTGTAGCTCATAACTCGCAATATTTTCCATTTTTTTCTTGTATGTATTTTTATTTAAATATTGATTTCTATGATAGCAGTCGTTGTGGCTCCAGCAAAATCAACTAATTCTTCTTTTTCATTAGTGACCATCAATTCAATGTAATCTATTCTATTATGGCACACAGGAAAATATAATGTTGGGGATGGATTGTAGATGATTGGCTCCATAAATTCAGAATTAGGTTTGAATGTTGCAATGATCCCAGTTTGTTTGTGAGTGCCTATGCCATTTGATTTGGTGATCATACCCTCGGCCACATTACAGTGAATATTCAGAGTCTCTATGGCTAAGAATTTAGGTATATTAATAGCAGTGTGTTTGATTGCTGGTTCAAGTTTTGTGTTGTTCTCAAAGCCCAACAGCTCTCCTATAGTACCCAGATCCACTGTTTCTGTAGCAGATACAATCTCTACTCTGTGAGTGACAGAATTTTGACTTAACACTATACCTCTGGGTAATTGAGCATTTAAAGTAGATAGATTATACTGCACTGGAGTAATGACAATTTTTTCATCACCAACTGCAATTTTGTTGTTGTGGTGTGTAATATTAGGGATCAAGTACATGCCATAAAATGCCCTGAGAGCTATTGTTTTGGGATACACTATGTCATCATGTAATTTGAGTTTCAATATTGAATTTTGGCTGGTGAGATGGAATACCCCCATGATGTTTTAAATACCACAAGGCTTTTTGAAAATTTTCAATTGATGGTTTATTTATTTGAGACATATATCTAAGAACAGATAAACACAAATGTCCACAATTAACATCTTTGAAGTTTTGAACACGGGCATTATTGTAATAAAGATTAGTTGATTTTAGATATTTTATTAAATTTTCAGGTGGAACACCTCCAAATTAATCAAACACAAATGCCTCATCTTTTAAATATTTAAGATAACAGATCCAGTGAGTGCCCTGATTTTTGAACTTATCCAAATTAACAATGCCACACTCTTTGTTGAGTGGTTGCTCTGGCAAAGAATCAGACATGTACACACCTCTAAAATGTTTGATGCCAAGTGGCTTGATTAAAGCTTCAATATCTTGGTTTGTAAGCGGCTCTTGTTTTTTTTTAAACTTATTCATTGCTCTCTTAACACCTTTGCCTTGTTTCTCCATGGCCAGGTTATGGCGCCTCTGCTCATCTAATTCTGCCTTATTTTTTTGGCATCTATTACTGTTTTTGCTATGGCAGCTGATCCCCCGGCCAAGCTCCCAACAGCCCCGAGAGCAGCTAAGATGGCAGGGATAGTAAATATAAATCCCCCCACATGTGATTTTTTTCTTGGTTGCTGTAATTTTTTTTAATTGGGGGGTACTAAGTAACAATTTCATACCATGGCCCTTGGCAAGACAAGAGCTTTTTTTCTTGCGCTGCTTTTTGGTTAGAAGATTATTAATAGGTCGAAGAGATTTCAGACCTGCATAAGGTATTTGATACATAACACCCTTGGCCTTCATTGTAGGTTTATTATATATATATTCACAAACCCCACCCCAATTTTTGTTTGGTGCTCATAGCTATGGTGGTTCCCAATGCTGCTATTTTTTCACTTACAGAAGCATCTTTGCTTACAAATCTACCAAATGCAGCCTCTTCTAATTTCTTGTCTGCAACATGTCTCTTGTCAAGATCAGAATGTGTGTTGTATGCTATGTCATGGTCTCTACAAGCAGCATCTAGGGGATTAACACCAGGATCACCTCTGTTTAATCTATGGTCCAATTTTGTGCCTGGACCACAATACTGATAGCCTGGAATGTGTAGTTCAAATGGCAGCTTGTTTACAATGTCATTAACCAAGCCCCGACCCTCAGAAATATTCCAAAATTTAGGTGGTAAAGTATTAATAATTTTTATAAGATATCCAAACCCCTTAGTGTCATTCACTATAAAATTAGACAATTTTGTGCTTATCATGTCCATAATTCCAACCTTTTCATTGTAAAAATTGTGGTTGCCTGCATTTTCCTCCCCAGCTATCACCAATAACCTATCTACAAGTTTCCTGACATCATCAACCCACACAAATTCTTTAGGCAGGGTGTTGTATTGTTTGATTCCACTGCCAGTCTTGATCTGAGACCATATGGGTTTGATTAAATTGTTGTATTTTGCTCCACTGCTAGACTTGACTCTTTTTTGTGTGGGATCATTGTTCTGGTATAGAGCATCTAATTTTATTAATATTTCTTTGTAATCCTCATAGTCTTGATCTGTATAGCTGCCAGGCCTTTTCCTAGTCATCAGTTCCCACAATCCAGGTGTTCCGAGATACTTAACAAAACCACCCTTTTCTCCAAGATAAGATTCTGAATATACAATTTTATCATCCTTCATAAATGTTACTCTGAAATTGCCAATTCTATGTATGATGCTACCATCAGGCTCTGTGTCAGCATATAATCCAAAAACCTCATCTTTGTTGTCTTTAGATGTGCTTAAATATTTTTGAGCAAGAAGACCCAATTCAATAGGATCCTGAGTAGCTTCAATTCTTCTAGGAGCAATAGGACTAGGTGTATGAATACTGGAAAGTGGGGTGAATGGATAATCTAATATGTTCCTAGCAGCTACAGGTACAAGCTCTGTGATCAAATTTTGATTTTGCTCTGTAACAGTTTTGATATTTTTACCTAATTCACTAATAGCGTCAATAATAGACTGTTCTGTTTGTTTGTGTTTTTCATAAATTCCTCGGTTCTCTGATTTCCACTCCTTAAATCTTTTTACAAGATAATCTCTTAATTTAAGATCATCAATGATTGGCCTTTTCATGTTTATTTACATATGTTTCAATGTCTAGAAAATTGTTGATTTTATTTCTGTATTTGCCACTATTGGGTTTTCTTGTCATATCAATTGTGACAAACCCATAACTGTCCTGGTTCCAGCACCTGCTGCAAAACTTAGAAAAATTATTGTAGCTCAAGTCCCCACCTACATATTCATCATGTATGTGTTTGAGGTTGGTATGGTCTTAATGAACCACACATACAAAATTGCTGTTGTCTCGGATCAGTTGCTTGGGTATTTTTGAAAAAGTCTGTGCCAGGTAGAAGCAATCAATGTTTTTGTGTCGGCCCTGTGTAAAGAAGTTTCTAACCTTGTTTGATTATCTAGTATAATGTCATCAAACACAACAACAGAATTATCGAGACATTCATGAAGTGGCTTAACATCTGGTTCAAAAGTGGCTATATCCAATCCATCATATAGCTTCATCAGCTGTTGATATTTTAATTGTTCCAAGCTCTTAGAGAAGACATACAAGTGCCTGTTTTTCCAGTCTAACCAGTTGGGTGCCAATAAAAAATTATCAACCATTAGTGTAGTTTTACCACAAGCAGATGGCCCAACAATAAGACATCTAATATTATCAGGCAGCAAGTTTCCATTTCTCTTATTCTGCTGTTCAGGTTCTGGCAACCTTTTTATAACATCCCAGGTGCTCATATTATTATTTTGTTTGCATCGATCCAGCTGTGTTCTGGGAATCCTAGCCATTTGACAAGTAACTTGTTGCCTTTTCTGCGGATGATTTTTTCTATGAGATATGTGTCAGGCTGTTTAGTTTTGCTGAGCTCTTCTTCATAGAATCGGCCTTTGAGAATTTCTCCTCGGTGATCTTTTATTATATATGTGTTAAGGGTCCCAGGTTTAACTTGAACCACTGTAAATAATTCAGTGCTCCAGTTTCTTGTAAAGCCTCTTTTGAATAAGTGCCTATATTTGCTGATTCTTACTTGATCACCCACCCTGTATTTGGCTTTTCTTGTTGTTGGCTGATATTTAGGATAATAAACAGTGCTGATTAATTTTTGCTCATCAGATGAAGTCACTTCAGAGGTTTTCATGTTGATTGTGGAATGGACCGAGTTGTTATATTTTTGTAGAAGTTCTGGAAGAATATTAATCCATTTATATTTACCTTGGAGGGTAAATTGTTTATACATAAGATTTTTCAGGGTTCTGTTGAATCTCTCTACAATTGAGGCCTTGAAATCACTGTAACTCGAATAATGTTGTATTGACTGGCTTTTAATAAATTGTTGAAACACTGAATTATAATATTCTTTGCCATTATCTGTTTGCAAATAGCGCGGTGATCTTCCACTCTGATTGATGATTGTTCTGATGGCTTCTGTAACACATTTTCCAGTCTTGGATTTGGGTGGCACAGCCCAGGCAAATTTTGAAAATGTATCTAGGATAGTGAGTAGATATTTGTAGCCCTTGTTGATTTTGTCTAAGTTTTTCAGCTGTCCACTTGCCATCTCAATCAAGTCGCTCTGCCATAAATCATCTATGCTTTTTGTGACTACTGGCAGTCTCTTAAAATTATGTCTGGCTTGTCTGTGTAATTCATCAACAATAATTTGTCTAGACATAATATGTAAACAAGAATATTGCAACTATAGGGTGTTCAGCAGCTGATACTACAGGATTTTCTAAATATAATTTGTTTCCTATTTGTATTTTAAATTCCAGAGAGCCATCATCTTCAACATAAGATATTTCTAATGTATTGGGGTCTGTAAAATCCTCTAATTCTGCACGGGTGATTTTTACTTTGTTATCAGCATTTGTTATTGATAATGTAGGGTAGTGGTGTGCCTGTGGTTGAAGCCAATATTTGATCTTGATTGGTCTAAGTGTGCACCCAACAAAAAACTGGTAATAAAATTGTGCAGGGGACAGCATATATATTTTGCCACCTGGTGTAAATGGTGAATCATATTCTTTGTTGGGGATGCTGTACAATTCAAGATTTACTGTATGTTTTGGATTCTCAATTATGCCGGTTATTTATTTTTCTGCCGTGAGCAATATACTTGTTACAGCTTCAAGGTGCTCATTGATAGTTCTAACAACATCATCATGGCCTGGTTTGATCTTTATGTCCACAACAAGTTTTTTGTATTGTTGCACAATTTCTTGTAGATGGGTGGCAAAAACAGACAAAGCATTTGCTTGATTGGATTACATGGTCTCTAGCTGTTGCTTGATATTAGCTACAATTTGCTGTAAATTTTCAACAACTGCCAATTTTGAATTTTGAGCTGTAAGATCATGGACCTGTCTTCTGATATCCTCAAACAGGGCATGCAGTTCATTAATATGTTGATTAGTTGGTAGAGTGGCCACTGTCTGTGTGAGTTGTTTGATCTCTGTCTGGATATTCTTGATATCTTCTGATTTCAATATGCGATTCACTGCCCTTTTAATATTTTTAAGTTCCTGTGATATAGGCAGATTTGATACAGTATTTTGCAAAGATTCAAGTGCCAATTTCACATTGTTTAATTCAGAAGCATCAGCCACATTTTGCATAGCATTTTGGAGCAGGGCTATATCTGCCTGAGAGGGTGTTGATTGTTGTAAAATTTCAAGCTTTGTTTGGATATCATCTATCAAGTGATGAAAATGAGATAGCTCAGATTCAGTGTTGAGGTTTTCAAGCTTTGTGATCTATTGCTGGACACTAACAAGGGTATCTACAATCCCAGGCAGGCGAGATTCTAGAGTTTCTTGTACATTTGCCAAATCACTTTGCACTGCTGCTATTGTACCCTCAAGATGGGTTATGGTACTTTGAATTTTTCCAAAATCTTCATGTGTTTCAAGTTGCAGCTTAATATTGGCAACACTCCGAGTTATTGCACTCAAAGCATCAGAAGATGGCAAGTTGTTCATAAAATTTTCAAGTGATCAATTTTTTCTTTAACCTCGGCTATGGCATTGTTCAGAAGATCCAGATTTGGTATCTGGAGTGACTGAATCTGTTCCTTTAGAGTGGAAATCACTAGATCAAAATCTTTTGTGATTTTATGCTTTTGACAATTGTTTGGAGCTGTGCCTGGACATTATTTATCTGCTCTTCCAATTGTTGTTTCAATTGCTCAGAGTTGGTGGCCTGGGTCTTAAATTTGGCTTGAAGAGCTGCTACAGCCTCTTCTAAATTTTGAAAATTATCCAATGTGGCCAAATCAGTATATTTCTGAAGCAATAATTTAAGTTCTGAGTCAATTTTAAGAAGAGGGTCCATGCATTGTGATTGTAAATTTGTAATTTCTAATTGAAGACTGGCATTGAGTGTGGTTTGTAAAGCTTGTAAATCACTTCTTAATTTCTTGACTCTGACATCAAGCATCAGAATCTCATCACTGTGATCTTCATGTCTTTTATGGCCAAATATATCATTAGGCATTTTGATTTAGTGGTTATTTATTATTGAATATCTAATTCTTAATTCTATAAAAAAAGGTATAAGTTTGTCATATGATCCCGGGACCTCAATATATAAGCAGTCACCAGCAGAAACAGTATAAACAGTGCCAGAAATCATCTTTGAGTGCTTAATTCAATAAATATTTTTCCCTATTGAAATCTTGACATTGCCCTCAGGGGTTGTACTAAATTGCAATTGCCCACCTACAGGTAATTGGTAATGATTTAAATTATTGTTAAATATGTACAATGTTTTGCCTGTTTCATCATCAACATCTGTAAGTATGCTGTTCAGATGAATAATTAAGAAACCACTTAGTTTAGATATTATATCAGAAGAGGGTTGTGGTGTTGGCAGCTCCATAATAGCCTGTTTTTTAAACCCAAATAAGTTCATAGGCATGTTTATTTATTTCAAATCATGCTCTGTAATTGGGCATTGATTGCCATTTTTCAAATAACAATGACCCCATGGTAGAGTATGTATGCCACATGATAAAATGCATCTCTTATCATCATGTGGGTCCAGAGCCACTTTTCTTACAATATTGCTAGTCAGCAAGTGATCCACACTCTGAATTCTGGATTCTGATGTTCTGATTGTACTACATGATTTGAGGCAATTTTTATAATCTTCAAATTGGAGCTCTTTTTCCACAGTTACTCTGCCAATGCCTGTGGCTTTTTTGGCAACAACACCACTACATGTTTCAAAGCTGTACATCTTGGCTCTTAACCCAGCAAATGCCACCATAACATCACCAAGTGTCTCATCTTTTAACTTGCCAGGCACCTTTTTGTTGTGGGGGTGAAATTTTGAATGTTCACTGGTATCAAAATATTCAAGCAATTCAGGCTGTGCTATATCTTGATAAACATCTTCTGTCTGAATATCAAGAATAAAACTATCCGTGTCCATGTACATTAATTTTATATTATCACGATAGAAAGGCTTCAACGCATTATAATACAATTTTAACATATGTAATTTGGCCAATTCCAATATCACAGCCCCTACATAAATAGGTTTATCAAACTTAATCTTTGTTTTTTTCATGTTGAAGAGTGCCATATTTTCATCATAAATTCTTCTATAATTGAAATTAGGCTTTGCAATCAATTTTTTGCTCAGGCTGGGGTCAGTAATTATTTTAACATCAGTATGTTTTCTGACATTTTCAATTGTTTTGCCATATACAGAATTGACCATCAATTTAAACAAAAATTTATCAAATTGGCTCATTGCAGATGTTCGAAGCTCTGTGTTTGTATCAATATATGACTTCAACCATTTTAAGTGCCTGAACCTCAAAACTTTGCCAACTTTGCTCACTTGAACACCATGATTCATTAGGAAGTGGAGGTTTTTATAATATAAGACATAACCCTGTTTTGGCTCCAGTGTCATCATCAATTTCTTTTGTTTAGAGCCAGGTGAGCACTTAACCTCAGGAATTGGGGGCAGATCAGAAAATTTGTTGTGTAAATCATCAGGAATTGTCAGATCAACCTCTAAGAAGAGGCCATAGTCACTGTCATCAAAATCCTTAAGATCTTCAATATTGAAATCTTCAACCCATTCAAGCCCTGAATATGGCAATTTATCCATCATAGCATAACCATAGAGGCTATTGGCATCTACATACAGTATATAATTTGATGGCAGTGCTGGATCATAATCAGGAATATATTTGTTATTTGCTCTGGCATATCTCTGAGAGCATTGCACCATCCCTCCTCTTATACATTGTTCCATAAACAAGTACATATCTTGATCCTGGATCAGATCCAATTGTTTTTTAGTGTTCAAAAACATTGCAGCCCATGCTAGGCCTGGGGCACTGTAAAAATACACTGTGTCCAGCTCATAATTTTGCATGGAAGATTTTCTGAATGCCTGCAGTATATCAGCTAAGAGGGTCACATCAAGTTTCAAATATGCCTTGTGATAATCACCAAATGTCTGGCATTTTAAATTGTTCCACATCAACTGGGCATGGTGATAATCATCATCAGTGATTCCAGATCCTCTGATTTTGCTGTAAAACTCTTGTTGTGGTGGCAGAGCACACTCATCAAATTTAGAAAAATCTGTAACATAGTCATATGGATATACACCCTTCCGCCTAATTAATTTCAGGTCCTCATTTGGAAACAAAGCACATGTGATTTTGAATTGATCATCAGATAATTGAGTGGCCAGTGTAGCCAGGCTAGCAGATAAAATTCTGTAGGAATCAAGAAATCTTAAGTGAATAGGAACACCATTAACTTTAATTATTTTGCTAATAGCAATATATTTCTCATCATTTTCAGCTAAAATATTTAAATTCTGCTTGTCAAACCCCTCGTACCTGATCAAATGATGAAAATCATAATTGGATGCGCCATGGCAAAATATAGGGACAAATTACACAGGGCCTGTTTATATCGACCATCTGTATGAGAATGGTGTTTCACCTTGATATTTGTATCTGAAAATTCAAAATCACATAGCGGGCATTTTTCTGCATTGTTGAAATCTTCAATCTGTTTCTCTGTTAAAGGCAACATAGGTTTTGATTTTAATAAGATATTAGATGCTATGTCACGGCACTCATTTTCTATTCTATGTGCAAATGTTTTGATGGCATCTGGTCCCATGTATAAGTGTGGTTCACTAGCTACACCATCTCTTATAACTATATATAGCAAAAACTGGAAGGTTTTTGTAGCTGGTATGGTGTAATTGAAGATTCTTCAGGATCTGGATTGCAGAATGCAAGAGGTTTGAGATTTGATTCAAAATCACAGACTATATATGCTGGGTGTTCCAACCAGGCTTCAAATTTTTTGAATTTGCAATTTTCACTTGGCATTGGCATCACCATATGAACAGGTTTATGGTTGCCACAATATTTTAAATGTTCAATTAACTTGTTTTTGGCAATTTCTGCATTCACTTTACAAACCCCTTTTATTATTTTTTTACCATCAAATACAGTTAAACATCTTCTGCACAACTTGAATATTGTATTGGATTTGTCTATTTGCTTTCTTACTAAAGCTTCAAGATTATGTATCAGAGTGTAATGATATGTGCCATCCCCTTCAATTAAGAGCAAATCAATCGGAATAGCAGAATCATCATCAATTGTACTGATTCTGAGAGGTGCTATCAAGCAATTATCACGACCAGTGGAACAAATAAATACATTAATAGATAATTGTCTACCATTCATATCCCTGGCCCTTTTTTCAAATTTATCAATATTCTGAACAGACATTGGATATTCTAAGCCCTTTATTGCATCGTCAAAAAAATGTTCATGTTGTTTATAACAACTTATTCTCTCAGGATTCCTTAAAACTGGAAACAAAACAGCTAAAATACACCACAAAAAGCATTTTTGGTCGGTATTTTCTATGTTAACCACGGCTCTTTTGTTTTTAATATTGGCCGGTAATGGCAGATATGTAGATCCTTGTAATGGGCTGAATTCAGAAATATTAACATATAACTTGTGTGGAGATCCGCATAGGCTCCATCCAGACTCTTTTCCAGCAAATTCAGAGTGTTTAATATTCAATTGATCTATCAAACTGCTTATTATTTTGTCTAAATTTGCATTTGAATATACCGGTACAGTTTCTGTTATGTGGGGCTGTGTAAATTTTGTGCCATTTGGTTTCTTATATTGTGTAAACAATTTGAGGGACAGCTTATAAGAGCCATTTTGTGCATTTAGAATTGCCTGCACATCAGGATTTACACTGTTCAAAAAATTCTTAATACCACATCTTGGCTCTGATACAAACCGGTAATCTCTTAATTGGCCATTAAAACTGCTATGTATAGGTGGTGCATAGCGTGGCTGCTTTGCTGCTCTAGCATTAACAGGTGCTTCATGCTTTCTTTTCAGACCAGATGTAGATGGTTGTGGGGGCAATGTTGATGACTGTACATAAGAATTACACTTATGCCATTTGTAATATGCCTTGGTTAATATTTTATGGCATCTTGGGCACATTTTTGTCGCCTTTCTGCATTTCTTAGAGTCACAAATATGACGGTGCCTAGACCAATGAGAACTAGATATATTTTTATTACACTGATTGCAATATTTTTGATTTGGCATTTTATTGTTTATTTATATAAAATTTCTTGGTCCAAAAAAAAAGGAACTATGCCAAAACAATAACTAGGCTCTGGTGATCCCCAATATAAAATAATTTTGCTTTTTTATGCTGTTGTATAACACTTTTTACCAGGTTTCAGATCTGGGAGCTATCAGTTGTATATCAACTAGCAATAATTATTCTCAAAATCTCACGTGTGGAGATATTATTTTGCCACATGTATTTCAATCTTACACATTTTATCAGGACTCAAACCCGAGCCTCTTGTTTACAAGGCAACAATATTAACATTTTGCCATCAGGGGAGGCTTCACATTTTATGAGGACTCAAACCCAGAGGCCTCCTGATTGCAAGGCAGCAATATTAACATTTTGCCATCAGGGGAGGCTTCACATTTTATGAGGACTCAAACCCAGAGGCCTCCTGATTGCAAGGCAATAAAAACCATGGGGCTATGCACCACACTCTACTGGATCTCAGAACCCAGGAGCTATGAGTTTTATATAAGTATTTTTGGTTTAGTAATCGAGAGGCTTCTGGGTTTGTGTCGCCCCCTCTAGAATCAATCTGAGGGGGGGGGGCTCACCATTTCTACACTAGAATTCAGAATTTATTAAAATTAAGAGCATATCACACTTGAAGAATTGGGGTATAAGCCCCTCTTGGCATAGTCTTAAGTATAGGCAAATCTGTCTGAGGAGCCTTCTCCTTTTCTACACTAGAATTCAGAATTTCTTAAAATTAAGAGCATATCACACTTGAAGAATTGGGGTATAAGCCCCTCTTGGCATTGTTTTAAGCGTAGGCAAATCGGGCTGTTCAATCAAATAGCCTCTCCTTTTCTACACTTATAAGTTGAGTTTATCCTATATACTTTTATACTACTAGAGAGGATACACAAAGATTTGAACCGGCTTATGCGAGTAGTCTGTGAAGGCGCGCATAATGCTTGGCCAGAGCATGTCACCAAAGTTGTTAACTTGTTGAATGGAAGCGTCAACCATTCCACTGGTTTTGCACCCATAGAGCTTCAGCTAAATTATCCCATTGACAATGCAGTAGAAACACACTTTGACTTGCCAGCTGGTGAAGAAATGAACTGGGAACACAAGGTCTACATGGCTAGTATTAATACAACGGGTGAAAGAAACTAAAGAAATACCAGGATAAATGCACAATTATACCAAAGGCAAAATGTCACACTAGGTAAACTAATCATTTTGAAAACACACTTTCTTAGAAGCTTATTGGATGCCATAACCAGGAAATACTGCAATACCTTCTCCGGTCCTTATTACTGCTATGAAGAAGAGCGAGTTGACGTGTTCACGCTGTTGGACTGCTGTACCGGTCAGATGGTAACCAATCAGCATGTGGAAAACATGAAGCTGTGGCATTGTACCGAAGGTAAAAGGACATTGTACCTCAGGATGTTGAAGGGTAAGAGACCAGATCTTTTTCCACAGGATGTTAATGATACACATGTTACATAACACACATACTTTGACAAGGGAAGTCCTCTTAAAGGACGGGAAACTGGGAGACTCTTTTACACTTGATTCTCAGGATGGCGTAAATAGAATCTTGTTCTTTATTTCTCCTTCAACCTAAAAATTGGTTCTTAAAATCAATATTTGGCTTATCTTTCATTTTCCAAACTTAAAAGCATTACGCTGTTAAATAAACACTTAAAATGAATTTTGAGCATAAAAGCTACAAATTTTGTAAAATTTTAATACATTTAAATCTTAATAATAACAATTAAACTATAAGTTGCTTAAATATAAAGAGTTAAACTTGTATTGCTTCATAAAGTTGAACTACCGTGACTTAAATTCCAAATTTTGTCTGAACTAGTACTTTTGCGGAGAACTTGAATTTTAAATCAACCATAAGATGCTTAATTACAGTTGGATCTTTATGAAAACTAATTACTGGAGTCATAAATAGACTATCCTTGAAGGAAATTACTGAAAATCAACCAGAACTTGCATAATTTTATTTTTAAATATCCAGTTTTTATACGAAGGTGTCGTATCGGAGGCTCGTAAAACGAGAAACCTCGAATTTATGTAGAAATTTTACTTTTATTTAATGATATCTGCTTCAAACTTGTTTAATTATTTAATATAAGTGTCCAGGATGTTTTGCAACCAACTACCAGTCAAAGTTAGTGAAAATCAGTGTTGCCAGCTAATTTTTTAGAAACTTTTTGACGTTCCGAGGAATTACTTTCCGAAATCACCTTTCTTCGATGTACTGATTAGACCAGCATACCTGTGACTTGTGTAATCATACAGTATAATAATTACTAAGTAACAATACATTATAAATGGTTTTGCAACCATCAACTTTAATTTTTCTCAGCATGTGTGCTCACTAGCATATGCTGAATTCGACGGATGACCTGATGATAGATAAGAGCTTATAATGAAAGGGAGACCAACTTCTTCGTTTTATATATCTTCCTAGGGTTAATTTCTTGCTATAGAGAACCTCAAAATATCAAAATTTCTATTCTCAAAGGAGACTAGAACCCAAAATTTATTTTTGCCACCATTTTGGAATACTTTTGATATACCCCGGGTAACTTGGAAAGATTTTTTTGGTGTGGAAATTAAGGAGTTAGGAAGAGGAAGACTGAAGCACACCGCGTGTAACCTGTTGTCCCAACAGATCATAAGACGCTATGGCAGCGTGAGCTAAAACATGAGTTCAAATATGGAATTGACTTAACCATTGCGGATTTCGACAGTTTTCATGCGCGGAGCATATTTTAAGTTACACTTTGCCTTCTTTAGGCTTTAAGGTTTTTTTTTATCAACATATTATCTTGCTGTCGGATTCAGGGGGGGACTCTTTTATATATACATGTGGGTTGGGTTTGGACGTGTTCGGTTCCTGGGTTCTATCAGACACGTGATAGGTCGACATCTGGCTGCTAGAAGTTAGGGCCTAACTACATGGTCCTCATAAAATAGCCCTGTGTGGCTAAAACATTGCAACAATTGCTTAAGAATAATTAAGACAACAAATACACTCGACCAAAAAGCAAAATGTCATACACATACTTACACTTGTAATAGGTGTGTTTCGATGCTTTGATTCATATGACATTTAATTGTGTTTTTATGGTGTAACTAAGGTATTAATTTCATACATTTGTTCATATTAACTTCTTTATTATATTTAAACAATAATATCCTCTATTATTTTGATGTGTTTAAATTTTATGTTTTTTATCATTTTGTAATCCTAATTATTGTGAACTTGTATAGTCAGGTGCAGCACTATAAGTGCACACATGTGACTCAGTAAGTCACCTTATAATTTTATTAATGTCTAGATAGTACTGAAACTCATAATCCTGTTTATTAAGGATAATTAGCTCAGTCATAGTGACATGTAGTCTTTTTATTTTTTCTTAAGAGGAATTGTCTTGTTTGATTTTTCCATTTGATTAGTCAATATTTACAGGAAAATATTAATATCAATTGATTATTATTTGATCTATCTATTTTTATCTAATAGTGTATTTTGATTTATTATAGTTAATATTAGATAGGCTATACAGACCAGACCAACCAAGGCCATGGACTGCCCAGTGATGGACGATGAAGAAAATAAGTTGGAATATATAGTAAAATAAGGATTATACTTTTTTTTTGTAATAAAACTAGTTTCATGCACCATTTAGCTTTTGATCAGGAGAAAATCTTATCTCCACGATAAGTATTCACTGTTTGTTTTTATGTTGATAATGAGAATATTTAAATTTTTGCATCTTAAGTGGCTCAAGTTGCATATTTTTACTTAATGTGAGGTATAGGACACAGAAAAATACATCTACCACATACACTTGCCAACAACACACAACAAGGATGGTATTGTTATAAGAAGTTTGTTGTTTTTGATTTGCCCAAGGAGGCCTATGCTTTACATAGCATAAACAATGTGCCTATAATGCACACATAATTCCTGCCATAGAGCAGAAGATTTGCCCGCAGTGGCCATTATAGTGTTAAATATGCACATGTAAGGGGCTCCATACCCGTGCGTTAAATACGGTTTAACCTGTAAAGTGTAATTGTAATATGGTCTTATAAGTGTTAGCAAAACCTTGAGCCTGGTAATTGAATTGAAAAAAAAAACACAAAAAACTAAGAGATAAAGTGAAGAGAAGGGTGCATGAAAAATATAAAATAAAAGGAATTTTCTTATTTTAAAATATATATAGATAACTTTTTCAATTTTTAAATTCAAAACTATCCAACAATTTTTTATATAATATCTTATTAAATCATGTACTGATTTTCATACTTATACTATCTATGTAGAAGCTACATTTTTTGTGTAATTTTCATTGCTCGTAAAAATGTAATCAAGAGACGTAGTGGTCGAGTGCACGAAGACAAGGAACTTAAAGTGGTAAAGAGACTTGAAGGTGTGACATGTGAAGAAAGTGCATGAAGATAAATTAAGACTTTCAACTCAGCATATTCTAATGCCTTTGAACTTTCACAGAATCAGATACTACAGCCAATAAGATGGCAGGAGAAGATAAACCTAGGAGACCCTGGACGCATTTCTCCAGCCGGTACGGGGGTTCCAGCCAGGCAGACCAGATGGCAGAAGAAGAGACCAGGATTGGCTAATATTCCAAGATGACTATGCAATGCGGGCGGCACACCATTATTACCAACCGTATTCCTGAGCCACTCGACACCAGAGTTAGCAGTTGGAAGAGGGAAGAAGATGCCTTGGACACCAAATGAAGCAGTGAGGGCAAAACGCACTTGCCCAGAGCTAATCCAGACAGGAGGAGAAGCAGCAGCTGAAATCTACAGCAATGGGAGAACGAAAGAGACAAGCAGACTTGCCAATAAGAGGCAGATGTGACCCGAACACTTAAGTCTACGGGTGCTAGGGTTACATTCCGACCTAAGCCAACATCGTGAGACAAGAAACATCAGGAGTCCTGCATGGGATATCGCAACAGCCAGCTGAAAAATTTGCTTCACTATTTTCCGCAAATTTTATTCGGTAGCAGGGGGATGTATAACCGATGTACCAATTACCCAATGTACGAATTACCATTACCATCGGTCTTTCTACGCATTCCCCCCCAAGATTTCATTTTTCTGCTCTCTGAGAAAAGACAGCTGCCTCAAGAAACCAGCATTCTTTCCCATGAAGCCCCGCATATATCACTGCTCCTACTTCGAGATAAAGGAGCCAGTGTATGCTGCAATAAACTTTCATATCCATCCCGCCACATTCGGCTCACGTCAACATAAAATGAAACTCAGCCTGATGGCTGAAATTTAGAGATGGAGCTAATCATGGAACTTCAGGCATTTTAAAATTGAAAACCTCCAAGGAAGACTTTCACCCTCGTCCCAAACAAGGAACCTCTGTTCTCAAGGGAGTTCGCAGATGGCCAGGCTCAGAAGCGAGACAATTGATCTACACATGGCAGTCTCGATGAGACGTCATAACTTCCACGATCGCGTCCGCCAGTCTGGCTCAGTGACAGTGAAGTGACAAGGGTAAATAGTACGGAATCTTGAACTACAACCCTGTCCGAAAATATATATTCGCCTCAGGCATAACTTTAACGAAGTGTTCCAGTTGTGAGCAATAAAAATTGAGTTGTGAGCAATAAAAAATAATTAGAACAAGATACTTTTCATTCTCGAGATCAGCTCGCGATTATCACCCTTCAGTGTAAGCATTATCAGCCTTCGGTGCAGACTTGATCACGTGTGGGCGGAGTTAAAATTTCGACGGCCAATAGAGTGAAGGACAATTCTTCCGGGAACAAAGGAAAAAGATGAAGTAAGAACTTAGAAGACACAATTCGATAGACACAGTGCAACATACACAGTTTAGAATATTCACAGTTAGAACATTCACAGTTTAGATACACAGTGCAAGATTCACGGTTCGACTTTCGAGATTAAGACTATCGTTTCAGCACCTTCGGATTAGCTTTGAAATTTCAACCTTAATACTTTTTAAACTTGTTACTAAATGAAACACAAGTAAAAACTAGTGTTTACATGCAACATTGACCATCAGCGGTCTGCGGTGCATCATGGGTCTGTGATAGTGTTTGGTCTATAATGGTGCTTGTGTAGGCGAGCGACAAGGTGTTGTAAGTATGTCAACAGTAGTGCATTAAATATTTTGTCATATCATGTTTCAGTGTTCAGTGTCTTGATTTTTGATTTCTGATTCCTACTTGTAGTGATAATTTTGGCTCGTAAATGAAGACCAATGCATTGGGAACAAATGCGTCTCAATTCATTGGCCGAATACTTGGACCGTAGGCACGATGAATAATCCCGTGTCATAATTAAGTTGGTACATTTAAATTTCTATTACATGAATGAACATCTATGCCTAATAATTAACGTAAGACCGGATTCGAACCCGTAAATGCCCCATTTTCTTAATTTCTAATATAATTTGACTGTTAGTGAAACATCCATATCGTTTACACTTTTTGAGTGAAAAGTTTCGCCGAGTGAATTACTAGCTGCGTACCAACAAACACGGCCTCAACTGGTGAAATGGATGGATAACGTATGGCAAATTAAGATACTTTTTATATTCTATGCTTGGGAATCAAAATGTTTACGTTAAAGGCACGGAAGAAGTGAAATGGATCTAAATATTACTCGGGGAAAAAAACATTGGTATGATAACAGTACGTTACATCGAAGAACTTGAATGTCCAAAATTGGATAGTGTGAAAGTGGAAAAGACTTCAGGAAACTTAAAATGCAAAATCATACCAAATGTGTTGGACAATTTCAAACCTCCTATCTTCCACTTTCCGGAAACTACACTTCTTATAAAAAAAAATTAACAACGACATCCGCACACTCCTTATCATTCTCATTAACAGCTCGCAAGAAAACACAACTTTATCTATTCCTATTCTTAGCCTCAACAGACACAAATCCTCTTATCTATCACTTTCAGGAAAATACACTTCATATCAGAAACTAACAAAAAAAGAACGATTTCCGTAAGCTCCATATCATTCTCATTAACCGCTCTCAGGGAAACCGCAGATCCATTACTCCTATTATTAGCCTCAATTGACAATTAATTGCACAACTCTTATCTCACAATTACTGGATACCCAAAAACCATATCTACCACAATTTCCTATATGCCTATGAATTTAGGCAATCCGGCCGTCTCAAAACCCGCTGTAACTGGGTGTGTTACTACTCTTGCATAATGAATGGAAATTGCATAATTCATATTTATCAATATGACCCAAGCTGTTGTTTTTTTACCACACCAACAATAATGTGTCAAGACACGTAAACGTTATAGACATTTAACATATTGCAGATATTTAACATTTCACATTAAGGAAACATACATATTTCAAATTTATGACAGATAAGCATGATATATATTAAATGTACAGTGAATACATAAGAAACATTAATTTCTGTTGTAAGATAGAGTAGTCACACTTAGGAAAGATATTCCCTTTGATATCTTATTCGTATCATGAAAGTTCTTCTCTGTCTTACTTTTGTGTCGCCATCCTTTTTGTTTGTTTGTGTGTGGGTATGTGTAACGCTAACATTTTAAAGCTATAAAATTTTTACTATTGTTATTTTACGTTGAGTTTGTTCTCTTGGGTATAATAGTGAAGGAACATTTAAAAATTTTACTTACATAGAAATTATCCATCCGAACTGTACCTAGACAACCGGAATAAAAAAAGAAGGCTTCGTCTATAAAACTCCTGCTATAAGTATATTCAAATGGATTCATGGCGACTTGGATAATCCACATTTTCATATAATCACACCTTAAATTTACAGAGGAGAATACAACATATGAAACAATATTTTACTTTTATGATACATGAACGTGTTTATTTAAAAAAAAAAACATTTATAAAAGTAGATATATGCTCTAAAGTTTCAAAACTATGTACTTGCACTAAATCATCTTCAAAGGTGTCCTACTTTTCTTAAGTGCCATAGTAGGCCAGTGCTTGAAATATTGAGTGACCATTAAACTTTAAGGCGAAAACTACAAAGCTACCGGAGTTAATGCAATTAAAAAGCATTATGACTTGCTCCCATTCACTGGTTGGCCTTTCCCTTGCTTTCCAAACCATTTCAAGTTTAATGCATTTAAATTCTTTCAGTTTAAATGGGGCAGTTTCTTAGTTCCTAAAATGTGAGTATAAAATTATTTTGAAAAAAAAAAAAATCTAAAATGTAGTTATGACGGTTCGTGAAAATATTTGTTCTTAATCGCAAATACAATTAATAGTAACTTGTGTTAAATGGAACTTGTGTATCTAAATCAAAAGTATATGAAATATCCAAAATTCAAGCTTGGTGGAAGGAGAATGCAAGACATGGCAGTCGGCATGTTCTCTTAGTTTACGTAGTAATCGATAGATGACATTAATCTTCTATGTGATTAAAAGGAAATATTCCTTGAACGCAATGTTTGTAACTGTTAATTCAAAAATGCGATTTATTTCAATGCTGCTGATTAACACCATTTGTTAAACTGTACAATACCTAATTATGTGCAGCATGTTCAGTGTTGCACGGGGCAGAGATAAACTCTTGCTGTAGACGGCGAGGTGTGGAGCAGATGCCGGCATTTTCGATCCGTAACGTCCTGTTTATTTTTACGCTCATACCTTTAGCTTGCAGACAATTATATAACGAGTATTAACCTGTGTTGTGATAGTTGTTCAAAGTGGTAAGTAAATAGTAAAGTAGACAATAATAATAAAGCAACAGACTAAATAGTATATATAAAAAAATAAAACAATGTGCGGCTTCCCCGATGGCGCAGTGGTAGTGTCGTAGCATTGTAATCGAGGGGTCAGAGATAGATACCCGGTGGAGGGACATAGTTGTTCGGATCCCACTTTAAACTGTAGGTCGAGTCCCGATTACCCTTCCTGTGGATAAAGTGTACATAAAACACTAACTCAATCAATCAATCAAAACAAAACAATGCAATAAAAAAGGACCAATTTTACAATAGTAATACTTATGCACACTTTTTTGTAATTTGTGATAAAAGGCAAATAAGAGCAGAAGCTATCTATTTGGTTTGAGATGTTGTTGAACTGATTCGGTAACCGATGGAAAGAATGACTGAGGATCTGAGATTTACGGTGTGGAAAGTTCCCTTGTCCCGTTTTATACCGGGCGGACGAAAACTCCGGGAACGGTAACATATCGTGAGCAATGCACATCGAATCGGAAAATGAAAAAAATACGTGTTTAATAAGTGAAAGAAAGCTATTCAATAATATCACACTTGATTCTCCACCCCCGCCCCCTTCTGGTGCGGCGGGGGCAACTGCGAAATTTTAAATAGAAACTTCCATTTTGTATTGTAGAATCGGAAAGAGGACTTCATTCCGAGTCCAACGAGCTATCAACCATCCTCCTAGCTCATTTAGGAACGGTGATATGGCGATTTTAAATTAAATTAAAAAAAAAAAATTGCCATAACTCTGTTCCTAATTAAACTAGGATGGTTGATAGCTCGTTGGACTCGGAATGTCTTCTTTCCGATTCTATAATACAAAATTAGGGTTTCCATTTAAAATGTTACAGTTGCCCCCCGCCCCACAACAAGGGGGCGGGGGTGGGGAATCAAGTGTGATATGATTGAATAGCTTACTTTCACTTATTAAACACTTATTCTTTAGTTTTCCGATTCGATGTGTATTTCTTCGATATGTAACCGTTCCCGGACTTTTCGACCACCCGGTATAAAACGGGACAAGGGAACTTTCCACACCGTAAATCTCAGATCCTGAGTCATTCTCATTCCATCGGCTTCCGAATCAGTTCAACAACATCTCAAACCAAATAGATAGCTTCAGCTCTTATTTGTCTTTTATCACAAACGTAAAAAAAGTTTCTATAATTACGTATTTTTTTCGTTTTCCGATTCGATGTGTATTTCTCACGATATGTGATCGTTACGGGACTTTTAGACCACCCGGTATGTCCAGGCACTCTAAGAGAAAGTGCGTGGAGTGTAAAGGTATATCTTAACTTTCCAATAATGATCTTTCAGAGTAATTTGACGTTTCCAGTGTATTTTCTAGATTCAGGGATATTAATGAGTAATTTTGCAAGAAGATTTCTCTTGGGTAGATATCTCAGGGAAACAAAACTTCTAATAATGATTCGAACTTCCTTTAAACTTGTTGAAGGATTTCGCTTGAATGAGATATTGAACCAGTCACCCGAGATGTCTAGATACCTTTTAACTTTGAAACATTTTTAACATCTAAAGTTACCTTTCAGAAATATTGAAGAATCCTATAATGGAAAATATACTCTGTGTTTCGAACACAGGACATAAATATAAAGTAGGCAACACTGTGTCATGCTGTGATACGAAAGTCTCGGGTTCATGCTTCACGGGATTATTTTCATATTCTGTATACTGCAATTGCATGACTATCATCCCACAAGCAGAGAAGAATGCAAACATGCATATCCAGAAACACCTGCAAAATAAGTCTCAGAATTATTTGATGTCAGTTGAAGAATAATGGTGAGTAAAGAAATGGAATTTTGTGTCCACAAATCCTTCGATACCGTCATCCAACTTAAAATCTCTGTGTTTTCACTGAAATTCCAGTAGATTCTAAAACAATATTTAGCCTGTGATTCAAGGTTTCATTTTAAAGATCTTGCAAGGTCAGCAGCGAAATAACATTTAACTGTAACCGTATGGAGTATGTGTAACAAAATTTCAAAGAATCGTGCAATTAATGATACTAATGAGGAGGTTTGCAAATAAAGAATGAAGAAAGAAAGATGTCAATGGTGAAACTATTTTTTATGAAACGTTCGATTTGATATAAGGTACTTACTGTAATAAGTTCTGAAACTTTCCTGACGACGAATGATGAAAAGATTCTCTCGGGCTATCAACCAGGTGAGTCGTGGAAAGAACCAAGCTGTCGAGAGCTAACGTCACTCTCAGCTCTCGAAAGCTTGAAATTTTTCCACAACTCACCTTTTCGATAGCCCGATAGAATCTTATCTTCATGGTACTTACTGTTCCCACTTATTTCGTCCGTTTAATATTAATTGAAGAGAATGAACTGAACAGTTTCTAATGTAATATTTTACTGTATTTCCAATGAAGAGTAACCAATGTGTTTTCGCCAGTCTGAATTCTTTACGTTCACCAGATATAGTACTGTAATAGAAAAGTTTAATAAAACTTACTGTTAACTATTTCAGACAAATACGTTCTGCATCTAGCATCAACATATATAGACGGAACATAACTTATAAACGTCAGTATGTACATTTAAACGTCCCTACAAAGTCATTAAAATATCTGCGTGTTTTACAAATATTTAGCATTATTGGGTAAAATCGAATCGCGATTGCTACATGTTAAGCTTTGGCATTTCAATCAGTCACTTAAAAAAATCCAAGTTTAGATCTCCACTATACTGCATATAGTTCCACCAAGAATATTGGTTGCTAAAAATTATCATCATTATACAAAATGAACCTGTGTTTTAAGCAAAGTTGGAACAGCTTACATCAAACTGTATTACCTGTTCATATGTGCTCTTCTGTTGCACGTAACGTTGGATTACTGTAGATAATAGTGGGCCTGCTATTGGTTTAGTGATAAGAAATACTCCCCTGTGCTTAGCACCAAGCCATGAAGGCTCATAGGGGGTGTGGGGGTAACGCCCACACATTTGACATTGTATTGCAGTCAAGGACTCCCGGGTTCGATAACGGGTATAGGTGTACATTTTACATTGACTCTTATCCCACTTTTAACTAACTAAGCATGTAGTGGACTTTCAACAAAACAACTAAAGCGATATAATTAACTTATTTGAGAGAGTGTAAACTTACTGTTTCCTGTTGTGCCTTATGGGATAAACTGTTTTCCTTAAGAATAACTTTCTTCTGGATAGACCACAACTTCTAAAGAGTTTATTCCAAACTTTCAATTGAAGTTTTCTGTTTGATACTATTAACTTTGAACCTTTAAAAAACTTCTTTGTGGAAAACCAGCTGCGTATCAAATGGAGACACGAGAAGTAGAATATTTCGACTCCAGTCAACAAACTGCATCCCAAGAAGAAACTGGCTGTTCCACCAAACGACACTGTAAGTGGAATTTAGTCGCATTAGCAAATTATATGTCAAAACTACACATAAAATTCCAGATAAATAATATTCCCAATTAGCAGTAGTACGCGAGATAAGGCAGTGGGTGACTTAGCAGGATTTTTGTGCACCCCTGTAAGTGTAAGTAAGCAAAATTCTAAATCATTTTAATGCATAGGAATGGTCTACAACTTTCCTTTGGATCATTTTTCCGAATCTCAACCAATAGTTCTATTGAACCTATAAATTCAAGACACATCAGAAAAATTTGCTTGTTTCTAACATTGGAAGTAAGTATTTTATAGCTCTCGCCATGAAAGCAGTTCAGTTAAGGTTGGAGTTTCCCCTTGCCTCTTCCACACCCCTGGCCCTGTAGGGTTGCCACACATCTTCTAAGCTGCTCATTCGACACATCAAGCGTTGTACGTATGCGGTTGATTTCGTTGGTTGAAATTGTTGCTAATTAACAACACTGTAGCTAATTCAATCATGAGAGTTAAGACAAAAACTAATTATATCAAATATACTTTTAAATTCAATTTTTGAATGGTATTAATTAATTAAGATTAATCATACTAATATTAGTAGTATGTATTTATTGATTCAAACTCATCTTTTTGGTCGTTTACAATACTTTTGGTCGTTTTCCATTTTCGTGGTCGAAATGCATCGCTACTTCTGTTTTTACGACCATTTACGGGCTAAGTTTACCTACAAGGGTTGCTTTTTTCTACGTATTTTTTTTCTTATGATCTTTTACGATCTTACGTGATATAACTTAATCTATTTGCTTTCTTTCACGAGTTAGAAAACATACACATACTTTTATCTACTTTTGTAGTATTATAAAACGGTAGGAGCTGGCCGTACCTTTTGACCTACTTTTATTTTACGACCTTTTACGTGCTAAGCTAACCTCCAACATCACATCACACCTCCTTAGTGTAAAATGAAGAAGGCAAAAATCTGTAATGCGTGTTAAAGAATTCTTTATTTATCACAATCGGGATTTCTGGATTATCATTTCTTCTCCCTGCATTTATTAAATGCAAGTTTTCATGATTATCCAGCGAACGCCGGAGAAATTTCAGCAAAATGTCGATCATTCAATGGATGTTGTCATCTTCGTCTGACACAATTTTTGAAAATTTTATGTAGCATTGCGGGGGCAGGTCGGTTAAAGAACGCGACTCCGAAAGTTCCATTTTTATCTTGTTCTCTCTTGTTTGTCCGATTTTGAATTTGGGAGTTATCATTTTTTACTTTGCCTTTCACGACAAACATCATGACAATACGTTTCAACCTTTCTATATAAACGTTTCAACGTTCCGGTAAGCCCGATTCTGGACGAATACGACAAGGAGAAGAACGTCAGGAGATTAATCGACGCGAAAGAGAAAAAAGATGATCTGATATAATAATACTACAGCATTAAGTGCCATACATTCTTTCTACGTTCGTAATGAAATTAACAAGCTAATCCAATTACGGAACTTGTCATTTGCCATCCTTAGCGAAGCATGTCCTAAAAAAATGTTGGAAGTAATCTCTTTTTTTTGTTACTTCTAAACATGCTGTTCTTTAACCACCTAAGACTAGCTTGATTTCTTATTTCTATTAGGTTATGCGAACCATGGCTTACTTTCTCTTGGTTTATGGCATCCTATACTTTATTTAACTGTTATTTCCATTGTATTACGTTTGTGCTCCCAATTCTTATTTACGTCTGTTTAATTTAAATCCTGCAAAGTATCAAATCTATTTTATTCATATTTTTGAAGGTACGCAGAATGAAACAAATGTACAATTGTGTAGGTTGAGGTTCATTATGTGGAAGTAAGTTTCATTAATTTTTTTAAAGTTCATTTTATGCCAGGGATTTTAATTTTTATAGTTTTTATAGTGGCATGTGCTTTCATTAGAAATTGAATTTAGGATCTTTTTATTAAACGAGATAGGTTTGTTAAAAAAAATAATCGTTAGTTCATATGATAATATTTCTTGTCATGCATGTTTGTTGTCCGTGTTGAAGTTTTTTTGATTTAACAGGTTTCGAATCCTTGAGGGGGTGAGGGGGTTGAGTTTTTCGACAATGTCACGCATTTCATGTTTATAAGTAATTATATTTGCAATAGAAAGTGCATCCTTTATCGATGTTTCATGAGATTTGCTCGCCAATTAATTTTGATGAGGGAGTAGGGTGTCTATGTTCGAGATCCGTCCACCGATTTGTAAAAAGCGTCCAATTCATACGAATCAACAGAAAAAATGTTGTGTGTGTGCAAGGTGGAAAGGTGGTGAATAATTTTTCTTTTCTGCTGTTGGTGTGTAAAGCAGAAAAAAATATTTCGTCAAGTTTTGTGTTCCGTCAATAATCGTTATTTTTAAAAAATACAGTTTCGTTCGTGATTATTTTTTTATTATATATAAAATGGATTTTCTTCTTTAAGATTTTTTACAATTTTTCATGTAGCAAATGGAATTTATTAATTTCACAGATCATGTTTTCGATGATGATATTTTATGATGGTATATTGTAGTTTTATGGGAAAAGGATAAAAAAAAAATATTTTCACATCCCGTAGTTTCCAGTGATTTTTATTAGTGTGTGTGACAGTTAGCGAAAGTGTATCGAATTATACTCTTGGCGTGATGTGGCACGGAAGTAGATTGTTAGCATGGAGGGCTGAAAAAAGGAGACTTAGAGTGAAAGCTACAAGTTTTTAATCCTTGAACTTGATAAATTGATAGATTTATTCGGAACATTTAGTTTTTTATAGTGACGTGCACTTTCACCAATTTTCGAAAATTCTACATTACAAAATCAAGTACTTTTTGTTTCGGGTTTTACAAGTGTGTTATTCGATACAAAACTGTAAGCCCTTTTCTCATCAATCCAAACGTTTTGAACTCCACATTATTTGTACTATAACCGATGATTTTAAGGGGGATAATGCAAATGTGTGAAAGAATAAAATGTCCGTTTATCTCACGATAAGGAACTCAAAATGCACAATTTTCATTATCCTCCGCTTACACATTTTCTCTTTTCTCACGATCTCTATCTTAATCAATTATCTCCCTACCTCTTAGAAACATGTTCTCTACCTTTTTAAATGTACAACAAAGGAAGTCGACTCTTGTTCGTCGCAGAAAGGGAATAGTATTGCTCAAAAAGCGGGCTTGGTGGATCGAAACATACTCACAAAAACCAAACGTATAATGCAAGTGTGTGTGTCAGTTTCCTAATTCAAGTAGTAACAAATGAAAACAAGGTATTAAGCACGATTAATTCGGAAAATGTGTGTTACTTTTCTCTGTCTTCTCGTATAAAAAAACTGAAAGTAAAAATATATATGCAAAGTAATAATTTTGTCCATGAATTCAAAAAACTTTGTCTCTTTCATTGAAAGAGGTACATACATTAAGTGTGTTTAAAAAATAAAATCCTGTTGAAAAAATAAGAACAACGTTGTTGCTTGTAGAACATGAAACAAGATGAGAGAGAGATAGTTAGTTAATGTAAAAGGGAAGAATGAATAAGAGAATATATGTATAATATCGCAGAAACTAAATTTTTTATATTATAAATACATAAAATCCTAATACAGATCAAACCAATTTGTGTCTCCTAAGAGATCTAAAAGACGAGACAATAATATAACCAACTAATAGATATACATTGGCCGAATCCTATTACCTCACATGAATGCACATGACAAACCTTAGGATCAAAAATGGATGAGTTTTTCACTGTCTATGTTGTCCAAATCACGATTGATGCAAGAGAAAAATATGTAATAAAAATGCATGTTCAAAAGCTAGTTAGAGGAGAGGATTGGGCAAGCTTTTTTTCTGACACGGCTCCCACTCTCGTCATTTTTACAGATACTCGTAACATCAAAACATCCTGACTGATTTTAAACATGCTTCTTTAATTCACAATACGAAAACTCACATGGAAAAATGTTCTCCTCATTACATTGCAACGACGAGGTTAAATAATGATGGTCAATTCCAATGTGGTTGAGCGATCGCACCAATTTTCTTGTCCTTTTTTTAGATGCCGAAGTCAATTTTTTTTCCCCTCCTATCACACTTTAGTTATCACACATTCCATTCATCCATGTTAATTAACCAAGTTTCAATACGAATATGCTGTTTTTCGATAGGTTCTATTTTTTCCCACATTGCCATTACCTGTAACAAAAAAAATGCAAAATACGCCTTGGAAATTTCAACCGACCAATTCTATTTAGATTGGAGAAAATTGTCTCTATTGTCATTTTTCCGAACTTTTAATCGCCACCTCCTTTGTTATTTTTTGCTTAATTTTCAAATTGGCCATTGCCAAATTCCTACAGGACATTAGCTAAAGACATGTTTTAGTTCGCGTTGTAGTCGTTGGAAGTCACCTAACCCATTACACTAAGAAAAGAGAAAAAAATAGTCGACGTACTGAAAAAAGTTGACGGATAATTCCAACATTCAAGTTTTGCTCATATATGGCTCTGTCGTCGCCTATTAAAAAGTCCGCGGAATTCAAAAATAGCGACCGTATCTCGGAAAGACCCCCCCACCCCCTGTCGAAATATTTTTGGAGGCCCCTCTGATTTTTTTTATCAAGTATCCAGCGTTGAAAAACCCAATGTTGCGAAAACGGCGAGAGACAGGACGAAAAAACTCCCCGTTGTCGATTTCGATGATGTAGAGTACGCGCACGAAATTTTCGGGGACCTACGTTCAAGGGGGAGGGGTTTTTGGTCGTAATTTTCGAAAGGATGTTCGCTTTTTGCGTCCCTTCATAATTTCAACCGGATCTCGGAAGGTAACACTTTAGGTCAAAAATCTGTTTTCTTTTTTGAATTACCATGTAAGTTAGTTTATCGGATAAAAGATGGAAAAAAATAAGAAAAATATTTGGAGACCAGAAATTTTCTTAACAAATAAAGAATTCTTTAACACGCATTATAGATTTTTGCCTTCATCATTTTACACTAAGGAGGTGTGATGTGATGTTAGAGGTTAGTTTAGCCCGTAAAAGGTCGTAAAATCAAAAGTAGGTCAAAGGGTACGCCAGCTCCTACCGTTTTCTACTACTACAAAAGTTGGTCAAAGTATGTGTATGTTTTCTAACTCGTGAAAAAAGCGAATACGTTTAGTTATATCGCGTAAGATCGTAAAAGGTCATAAGAAAAAAAATACGTAGACAAAAACAACCGCTGTAGGTTAACTTAGCTTGTAAAAGGTCGTAAAATCAAAAGTAGAGATGCATTTCGACAAAGAAAATGGAAAACGACCAAAAGGATTGAAAACGACAAAAAAGATGAGTTTGAATCAATAAATATATACTACTAATATTAATTTTGTACTAATT